>NW_021318490.1:801035-820121 GCF_001605985.2 Dendrobium catenatum | reverse complement strand
ACCGCACCCAGCTCACCCCTGCAACTGCGCCCCGCTCACCACGCCCCGCCTGACCTCGCGTCGGCTCGCAGTGGAACTGTGGTCATAGCTTTCTTCAACTTCTTGAATGCTGTCGTAGCAGCCTCCCCCCATAAGAACCCATCTTTCTTCAACTGCTCAGTGAGTGGCCACGCTATAGTGCTGAATCCCTTCACAAATATTCTGTAGTTTCCTGTGAGCCCTAGGAATCCCCTCAACTCCTTTAGATTTTTGGGCAGTGGCCACTTAAGCATGACCTCAATCTTGAACTGATCTGCTGCTACCCCTTCCTTGGATACCACATGCCCCAAGTATTCCACAGTAGCTTGCGCGAAGCAGCACTTCTTCAAGTTAGCCTTCAACTGATGTTCCTGGAGAACCTCTAACACCTTCTTTAAGTGTCCCCAATGCTCCTCCTTTGTTCTGCTATATACTAAGATGTCATCGAAGAATACCAACACAAATCGCCTGAGGTACTGTTTGAAGATCTTATTCATGAGTGTCTAGAACGTGGCTGGGGCATTGGTGAGGCCAAAGGGCATCATTAAAAACTCATAGTGGCCCTCATGAGTTATGAAGGCGGTCTTGGGTACATCTTTTTTCTTCATTCGTATATGGTGATATCCTGATTTCAAGTCGATCTTGCTGAAAATCACTGTTCCACTCAACTCATCCAGAAGCTCATCAACCACTGGTATGTGAAACTTATCAGGTATAGTTTCCTTTTTGAGTGTGCGGTAGTCTACACAGAATCGCCAACTGCCATCTTTTTTCTTCACCAATAGAATAGGACTAGAGAACGGGCTAGTGCTGGGCCTGATGATCCCTGTTTCTAGCATTTCTCTGATCAACTTTTCTATTTCATCCTTCTGAAACTGAGGGTAACAGTAAGGTCGTACGCTGACAGGTGATACTCCCTCTCTTAATGTGATGACGTGCTCCTGCTCCCTGGGTGGTGGCAACCCTAGAGGTGGTTGAAAAACCTCCTCGAATTCCTGGATCAAAGGCTGCATAGAGAGGGATATGTCTCCCCCTTCCTCCACACTCACTCCCTCTAATCTATGTAATTCCACCAAATAGCCTTCCCCCTCCTCCTGAATTGTCTTGATTAGGGATTTAAGAGAAACCCCTGCCTTGGTCAGCCCTGCATCCCCTTGAATCACCCTCTTCCTTCCACCCTTCATCAACTCCATCCACAGAGTGCTCTAATTGACTTTGGTTTCCCCCAATGTCTGCAACCACTTCATCCCTAGGATGACATTCGTACTCCCCAATTCTAGGGGAAGGAAGTCTTCCTTCACTTGTATGCCTTGGATCTTCAGCACCACCCCCTACAGACTCCTCTTCCCATTTCTACCTTCCCTGTGCTCATCATCACCCCATAGCCTCCAGTATCTACTAACTTCATCCCCAGCAGCTCCACAATCTGGGTGGAAATGAAATTGTGGGTCGCCCCTCTATCTATCAACACCACGACTCCACGGTCAACTATCTCTCCCTTCACCTTCATAGTGTTACTCGGAGTGAATCCCACTATAGAGTTGAGAGATTTCTGCCACATCCAGATGCAGCTTTTCCTCCTCCACCTCAGAATCGCTCCCCCCTCCCTCTTCGTCTTACTCGTCTTCACAAACGAGGAGAATTTGATGACTTCGATCCTTGCACTTATGCCCTGACATGTATTTTTCATCACATCAGAAACATAACCATTTTGTTCTCTTCTCTTGCATTTCCTTCTCAGTAAGCCTCTTGAACTGCCCCCCATTTCTTCCTGTTGCTTTTTTCCTTCGGAGCTTCTTTCATCCCTCTTGGGGATGCTCCCTTGGGGGTTAGGTGGGTAGTCGTCCATCTGTAAGTGCCTCATGAGCTACTACTACTCCTAGCTCCCTTCTCCAGATTCTTTTGATTTTCGATCAGATGTGCAAGCTTCATGGCTTTCCCCAGGTCCCTGGGCATCAGGACCTTCACCGCTGCTCGTACCTCGGCCTTTAACCCCTTCATAAAATTCCCCTCCAGCACCGTATCGGACAAGCGCTCTACCCTGCTGGCCAGATGCTCAAACCTCTCTCGGTAGTCCGCTACAGAACCCTCCTGCACTAGGGCAAAGAACTGCTCGTAGAAGTCCTCTCCCCGGTTGGTTTGGAAACGCTCTAACAAACTATCCTTGAATTCTTTCCAGCTCCGGATAGGTCTCCTCTGATCTCTCCACTGGTACCAAGAGAGTGCCTTCCCTTCCAGACATAAGCCTGCTACCGATAATTTCTCCTCCGTCAAGCCGTTATCAGTAAAGTACATTTCCACCTTGTAAATCCACCCATAGGCATCATCCCCTTCAAAAATGGGCATTTTTAATTTTCTCACCCAATGTTTAAAATTGCGTATTCGGGTATTGAGGCGTTTTTCATTCGTGAGGCGAGGCGTAAGCCTCAAGGCGTTTTGAGGCGTAAGCCTCAAAATCAAAAGATTGCGTAAACATAAAAAAGATAATTTTTTTATATACTAATGAGTGAATAATATAAAACATAAAAAAGCATACAGCTTCCCGGCGCCCATGATAACCCTCCCGATGTTCCCAACCAGCACCTCTTGGTTCCACACCTCCATTGCCTTGCCTTTCCCCATATCTTCCTCCTCTCTCCTCCCTCTGGAAAGGCTCCAAATGAGGCATTCCCCTACTCCCTTCCACGATTTCCACTTCCTCTTCCTTCCGATGGATTTCAGAGTTGGCGTTCTTCGCGGCTGGCCCTTTTGCATCAAACGCCGCCGATTGGGTTTGAAACTCCAATATCTTCTTCATCATATCCCGTAGATCGGTCACTTGTCTTTCCATGGAAGACATTCTTTCCTCTACGGTCTCCTTGATTTGATTTATCTCTCCTTCAATCCTCTCCTCCAAAGCATCCACCTTCTTACCCGCCATCTCCTACGGCTTGCAATTTATGAGAAGATCTAAAAAAAAATTCAACAATTTTCTTCTTCGCCGGTACAATTTCAGCCGCTGAATTTGGTCAAAAACAGCCCACGATATGTCCCAAGAGTTGCTATGATACCAATTTGATAGGAAATACTTGATTTCAAGTATTTCCTGTTCACTTATACAACAAATCTCAATGCAAACTGCTGTTCACAGCAGGAAAACAGCAAAAACAGGGGAAATCTGAGAGAAAAATGGAGAAACGACTTGTATTTTACTAGTAAATGCAAGAAAAATAGCAAAGATACAAGGATCCTCTATTCGAGAGGAGGATCGCACTCTCCCAATCTCTAGAATTCGTTCTAGAGCACTAACCACCAAAGAGAAAACAAAAGAACTCTTACACAATTTCACATAACCCTAACCCTAGCCTTTTCTCCCTACTTACTGCATACAATTCAAAATAGATACAAAAGGACCTAATTGCCCTTGCTTCTCCTCTTTTTGGCTCCAAGATTGTATTTGAATCTCAAGTGGACCCCACCTTTTCCCCCCTCTTTGAAGCCGCCGGCCCCCTCTTGCTGTAAACTATCAGGACCGGCCCATGGGGCTAGGCCGGCTGGATCGGTCCATGGAGGACCGGTCTAATAGTGTTCAAATAAGTTTTTATAATTTTATGAATTTTTAAATAATGTCTTTATGAATTTTTAGAATTCAAGTTGGATGGTTGAAGTGGAGGAATGCTTTGGGTTTGTTGTGTGATAAAAAAGTACCACTTAATCTTAAGGGAAAATTTTATAAGATAGTGATGAGACCTGCAATGCTTTATGACACAAAATATTATCCATTAAACAATAATCATAATATTAAGTTAAGTGTTGCTGAGATGAAGATGCTTATGTGGATAAGTGGACTAACTCTTTGAGCGGGATACGAAACGAGCATATTTGGGAAAATGTTGGAGTAGTTCCAGAGACATATAAGATTTGAGAGAGTCATCTTAGATGGTTTGGTCATGTAAAACTTTGGCCTTCCGATGACACTTTTAGGAGAGTAGATGTATTAGATGACCTATGTTAAGAAAGGTAGAGGTAGACCTAAAAAACCATTGTTAGAAAATATTAAAAATGACCTTTCTTTATTAAATTTAAATGAGAATGCGACTCTTAATAGGACACAATTGAGAAAAAAGATTAATGTAGCCGACCCCACATAGTGGGATAAAGGCTTGATGTTGTTGTTGTTATCATCGTCTTATATGACTTTGTTTGAGTACTTTTTTTTTTTGTAGAAAGCAATAATGCATTAATCAATAAAAAAGTAGCAAACCTACAATGTAGATTCCTCCTTCAAAAGATTAACAAATGAAAGAGGAATCTCATTTAAGCTAATGTCTTCCCAAGCAAAGTTAGAAATAAGAGCAAAGCCAGCACACATCTCAGCTAGCTTGTTATTGTTCCTATCTATACATTTGAATAGAACAAAATTAAAATAATTGAGAAAATGTAAATCTTCCTCACCTTTGAAACCATCGTTCATTGCTTGTTGGAGAAAGGTGATAACGTTTAAATTATCACTTTCAATAATAACACCTTTGAATTTGAACATTCAATCTTTAATTGACTCTTTCAGGGATTTGATAGCAAGCAATTCCAGTTGGTAGATATCCCAATGAATTTCGGATTTCCCATAAGCCATAAAAAATCTTCCTCTATCATCACGTATGAAACCTCCCATTCCAGCTCTATAATTGGAGTTTAGAGATGCATCTACATTTATTTTGATCCAATCGGGTGGAGGAGGATGCCAAGAGTTAGACAGTCTAGAAGACTGATGAGCACCGCACATGTCCGAGCTTGATCTGCATACCAATTTTGAGATAGAAGAGTAGCTTACTGCATTTGCTGCAATAGTTGTGGAACTTTCTTCCAGCTTATCATAAATAAATTTGTTCCTTGCTTTCCAAGAAAGGAAAATGACATTGCAAAATAGATTACTAAGAAATCCATTTTTATGAGCAATGATATCCATCCAAGCACAGCAGCTTTCCATCTCATCAAATAGAGGAATGTTGAATCCCCATTTCTTTAATAAAGAGAAGACATGTCTTACTTTGATACATTTGATAGTAATATGCTCTACATCTTCCACATCTACACCACATCTTGGACAGATAGCAGAATTATGCAGCTTTCTTCTAGTAAGGAAATGAAAAGTTGGAATGGAATCCTTCAATAATCTCCACCAAAAAGTTTCAACACGAGGGGATAGCCTAGCTTTTTTGATCCACTTGACATAGTTCGGTTCAGATTGGCCATACTGAATATTATCAAATGCTAGAGCTGATAAAGATTTCCCTGAATTTTGGGAAATAAGTTCTCGGTAATCTTCTTGGGCTTGTTGATCTATAGGAATTTGATTTATAAGCTGAACCAGATCCTTCCCAAAAAATTTAAGAAGTTCTTCTACAACCCAAGCTCTGTTTTTAATGAATATGTTAACCAATATAATTTCATCTTCTTGAGGAACTACAAAGGCAGGCCATTTGTTTAAGCTTTTGTCCAGGATCCAATATCTCTATAGACATCAATAAAAGACCCATTTGCAATCTTCCATCTAGTCAAGGATAACAGCACACTGTTACCGTCCAAGATCAATTTCCAAGCACTTTGTTTGAGTACTTGAATATATCTTTGACCCTTCTTCGATCATGTCAAATTATTTTTGAAGATGTGGAGATGGTTTGATTAAGGGTTCGAATAAGGTTTAATTATTTTATAAATTTTCTTAGTAATGTTTTATAGGAATCTGTTTGAATACTTGGATATATCTTTGACTCTTCATTTACAATATCGTTAAAGATATGTGAAGAAGTTTGCTTAACTATTTGAGCACTTACTCAAACCTAGCTTCTACTCTTTATCGATCATGTCAAATTATATTTGTAGATGTTTGAAGAAGTTCGATTAAGTATTTGAATAAGATTTAATTATTTTATAAATTTTTTGAACAATGTGTTATATAAACTTGTTTAAAGGATTAATCAAAGCCATCTTTGATCCTTTGTCGATTAGGTCAATTTATGTTTGAAGATATGTTAATAATGTTCGATTAAATGTTCAAATGCGTTTTTATTTTATTTTATGAACTATTAGAATAATGTCTTGTAGGAACCTGTTTGAGTACTTGAATCTATCTTCGACCCTTGTTCGATCGTGTCAAATTATCTTTGAAGATGTGTGGAGATAGTTTATTTAAGGGTTCAAATAAGTTTTAATTTTTTTTATAAGTTTTTTTAATAAATTTTTATATGAATCTATTTGAACACTTCAATGTATCTTTCACCCTTCTTCGATCATATCAAATTATCATTAAAGATATGTGAAAGTGGTTCAATTGAGTATTCAAATATGTTTCAACTATATAGATTTTTTGAATAATATCTTCTATGAACTTGTTTGAACACTTAAGCGAATATTTCTTCTATAATTTACTGATCATGTCAAACTACTTTCAAAGATTTGCCTAAGAATTTTCATTAAAGTGTTTGAGTAAGTTCAAATTATTTTATAAATTTATTGAAGAATATCTTGTATGTATCTTATTTGAACACTGACTCAAACCTAAGTTTGACTCTTCATCAATCATATCAAATTAATTTTGAAGATTTGTCAAAGAAGGTTTTGTTAAGTCTTCAAATAAGTTTAAATTCTTTTATATTTTTTTAATGTTGTCTTATTCAAATCTATTCGAATACTTAATGAATCTATCATTGATCCTTCATCAATCATAATAAATTATCTTTAAAGATGTGTTAAAGAAGATTTGATTAAATATTCAAATAAATTTCTGCTATTTGATTAGTTTTACAAACATAACATTATTTTAATTTTATTATTAATGTTGGCCACGACTGAATTAGATGAGCACTTAGCAATCAAAATTGTGGGTATTTTGATCCAGAGGAAATCTTTGGGCATATTTTCAGGTGTATTTCTTCATATATATATATATATATATATAAAACTTTGTAAAGCTATAACAAGAAATTTAATATTCATTCATATAAGTGCATATATTAATTTTATTGGCTATGTAATTATGAATGCATGTGTATTTGTGACGAATATAATATTTCAAGCATAATTTTCAGTCCTTGCCAAATCCAGGGCAATTATCATTTGTATTTTTAGTTTGAAGAAATCCTCTTGCTTTTTTTTTCTTTCGGCTATTCTCTTTTTTTGAGCAATTAAATAATTGAGCAATTAAATAATGACATCCTTAGATTTTTATTTAATAGCAAAGAACACATCGGCTGTGCAGTACTAGCAATGTTTTCTGTTGAATTATAGATAACATTCATATACTATGTATGTTTGCATATGTTTCTCACTTACTGATCCTGTTCTGTGTTCATCCTGACGTGTAGTTGGGAAAATTTCTCGGCGCGTTAGCTTAGTTTGCTATCCGGAACCAGGTGAATTTGATAAGCCAAGTTTTGGCACATCGAGCTTGAGTGGTTTAAGATCTGCAGGTAAGTAGTAGATTTAGCTTATTCTGAAAATATGCTTTAATTTTTCTAGTTATGTTATGAGTGTTTCTTTTACTATTCTTTGACCTGTAAGTTTTATTAATATATATACTTTTTTTAATTCAGTTTCTCTTATAATGTCTTTACCATTTAATCTTAGCTATTATTTCTGTTGAAATCAATTGCTAACTTCAACATGAAAAAGACCTTTCCACTTGAGTTGATATTATGCCATTTTCGGTAAACTGGTTTTTTAAAAATATTTTTTTAATATATGAAGTTTGGAGATTCTTTGATTCCTACAAAATTATAAATTCCAAATAAGTTCAAGTTTTATAAAATTTTCTGAGGAAAGCTGAGATTGGGCCCCAAAATCATCCCAAAGAAGTTTCTAATGCGCTTAACATTTTTTGAACTGGGGATAGCTGACAAGGGACATTAAGGCTTCGTTTGGGACGGCTTTTTTATTGCTTCTTAAAGCAGCTTTCTCGTAGAAAAAAATTAATTTTGGTACTATAAAGTTGCTTTAAGAAGCAGTAAGAAAGCCGTCTCAAACGAAGCCTAAGGCTTTGTTTGGGACGGCTTTCTTCCTGCTTCATGAAGCAGCTTTTTAGTATAAAAATTAAAACTTTTGTACTAGAAAGCTGCTTTATGTAGTAAGAAATTCGTCCCAAATGAAACCTAAATTGATTGTCTGACTTATGAATATATTCAGAGCTTTTTTTAAAAAAATATTTTAGTATTGTGGTGCATTTTCACTTATTATTTTCAAACTTAGGCCATTTTATCATTTTCTCAGGTTCAAAGATGAAAGCATTGTCCCATCTCTCAACCATACTTAGGCATGGAAGCCAAACTGCAACTGCTGGATATTCCCGTGGGGCATTAACTTCTGGCCGTAGTCTTGGACAGGAACTACTGGAAACTCCACATCAACAATCCAGGAAAAAGAAACAAGAGGTCTGCACACCTGCATCAGTATCTGCAAGGTCTATTGGACGTTCTTCGCTTGCTTCTGAACCTGAAAACCAGATGGCCAGCACTGCAACTGGATCAGCAAAATCACATGGAGAGAAAAAATCAAAGAAGAGGAAGATCAAGGCTGAAGTGTAGCTTAATTCTAGGTAACCTTTTGCTGAATTTAATGAATTCTCTTATCGACTGATAATAGAATATAATATCTATTTAATTATTTATCTAGTGAGAAATGTTCATCATCAACTGAAATAACGTTTGCTCTCATTTTAGCCTTCGACAGTTTATAATTTATTATCTTATGGCTTTTGTGATCACAGCATGCCTGATGTATTCAATTTTTTTTATTTGGCCTCTTCTTAAGTTTAACTAAACCAGTTTGATGTTGCTCCCACCATTCGCAGCAGAAGGCTAATCAAAATTTATCCGAACATTTTGAAGCGGCCTGTGGTGAGGTACTTCCTCTTGTTTTCCTGTGGACATATCATTCGTGTTGGCCATCCTAGCACCTCCCCAACTTTAGAGAAGCTTCATTAAATTTTGGCCTTATTTGGGACGACTTTTTTACTGTTTTTAAAAGCAGCTTTCTGGTACAAAATTTTTGTGCTAAATAGCTGCTTTAAGAAGCAATAAGAAGGTCGTCTCAAACGAATTTTTAGGCTTCATTTGGGGCGGCTTTTTGACCGCTTCTTAAAGCAGTTTTTTATATAAAAACTTAAATTTTTGTATTAGAAAGTTACTTTAAGAAGCAGTAAGAAAGCCGTCCCAAACGAATGCTTAGATTTTATTTGGGACGGCTTTCTTATTTAATTTTATATTTTAATAAGCTCAAATTTGATTTTTGAGTCCTTATATTTCAATGACTACTAATAAAAAAGGAAAGAAATGCAAGCAATTATATTTGTAGCTACAAGTCATGATAAATGAATTAATGGCATTCTATGAAGATATGCACATATTTTGAGAGAATGCAACCCTCAATCCAATAACTTGCACCGCCCAAACAACCTCTGTTTTACCAATTGATTTTGAGCTTTGCTGATAAACAAGCTCAAATATTGTGGGATTGGTTCATTTAATTTTACTTCAAGTCTAATACAAGTTAAAGGCTGATTTGTGGCCAAGTTGCTTGCAAGCGTCTGTAGTGGTCATAACCCTTGCAAAGATCAGGATCTCAATGCAAAGAACCAATGTTTAAATTTCGTCAAATTAGGACTGGTAGGGGCTATTCCATCTGTGGCTTCCATTGTCAGGAGTTGCCTAAAAATTTGACCAAACACTTAAAAATTGCTCAAAAGATAGAGCTTCTTGCGTCATAAGAACATCTGGCTGGAATTAGGGCTCGTTTGTTTCCACGTTATTCCTCATGTTTTCTGTTTGAAATGGAAAATGCAGTCGTGGAACATGTTTGGACGTGAGCCATACTTTTTTAAGAACTCCATTTCTCTATTGTTTTGAGAAGCATTATATATTAGCTTCTCCGTTTAAAAAATGCCTTTCCTCCTTTTGCATTTTTGATATCGAAACGGAAAATAAATCAAACGAAGCCTTAATGATGTAGCACATACAACTAGAATTAGACTTACTATCAGAATGTAGGTAAGGAGAACCATACTAGAAATAGATGGGACTCGTTATTAGAAGCCAGATGAAGAAAGCTTAGAAAAATTTTATGTTGTCTTCATTGTTTGGACATTTTCATTGTACTTATGTTGTATATGTATTGTACTTAATTTAGAGTGCATTAATGTGGATTTCAGTGTTTCCCATGTGATCATGTGTGAGTGTGGAGTGTCGAATGGAGTGGAGTGGATGACCGAGGCTTTGGAGGGAGTATTTATGGGTGGTTATAAGTTTGTGTGGTCGTCCCCTCTTGTTATCCCAAACCCTTTGTTTGAATTGCTTTGTGTGTTGTATTTAAGACTCCATTTGTGAATGAAAAATGGAGGTTGTTGTGGAAGAAATTTCAGAATTTAAAGGGGAAGAATTGGTGGCTTGATCCAAGGGAGAAAGCTTGGTTGCTTAATCCAAGAGCATGGTTTGGTGACCATGCTTCTCTTGCACTAGACTTTGGTGAGACTTTATGCTTTTCTTTGTGTTAGTACCTTTGTTTAATCTTTTGTGAAATTTTTGTGAAGCGTTGCCTTTATGTTTAGTGTTGTGAATGTGAATTTTCCTTTTCTATCCCAACTCCTTTTCGCCACATTTTCCCTATTTTAAATGGTTGGACATGGGTGAAGGAGATCCTGACTTAATTGGGTTCTCTTATGCATTTGGTGGATAAACCTAGTCTTAATGTAGTGAAAATTTCTAGAATTGATCTATACACTTAATAGATCAATATCCTCATAATTTTCCCTTTGTTTTTACTATTTGAATTGCCCTAAAACCCTAAAACGGCAAACCTTTGTTTTTTCAAATTTTTACTTTGTTCAATCATCTTAAAAATTAAAAATAAAATTTATAAAAATTGATGAAAATCTTGCTGAAGATGCCCACTTTCATTATCAAGTAAAATTTCTAAAATCCACCAAATATTTTGAAATATGGAACTATTTTCTCATAGTTGGTCAGTTTTGGATAGATTTGATTAGAACTGACCAATGTTGAGTCCAAGATAAAATTAACCATTTTAAACCCCACCCATTGATTGTATCAATTCCAAATCAACATTATACACCATTTTAAATATATTCTATCAATTTTGCAAGAAAGTTTCATCATTAAAGAAATTCATTAAAAGTGGGTCTCAAAGATGACCCCTACAGATAATATTCTCGATTGTTGACACCTTGAACAATTCTCCAAGAAATTCCATGGCTTTCCAACTATATTCTCAGACTGAAGAAGATCCTCGCCTAACCTTCATTCGTGCCCTTTTGCTCGAAGAGCAAGTGGAAAAAATAAAAGAGCTACTATGTGAATTTAGGAATTGTTTTGGCTGGACACATGATGAGTAGTCCAGCTTATCCCAAGATGTAGCAGTTTATAGATTGGCTATTAACCCAGATATTATGCCCATCAAACAAGTTCCAAGGAGAATGAGATTAGAGATTACAGAACAAATTATTGCAGAGATGAAGAAGCTCATAGATGCAACTTTATTTGTGAAGAAAATTATGTCGATTGGATATTCAATATTATCCCTATCATGAAGAAGAACGATAATATTCGAATCTGTATCGATTTGAGGAACCTCAACAAAGCCTGTCTAAAAGATGACTTTTTGCTCCAAATATCAGAATTGATAGTTGATAACACATCCAACTACGATATGTTCTCTTTTATGGATGATTCGTCATGCTACTGTCAAATCAAGATGGCGTCTGAAGATGAAAAATACACATCATTCGGAATGCCTATCAGCATATTCTGCTACGGTCATATCCTTCAGCCTTAAAATTGCTGGTGCCACCTACCAACTGGCGATGACACACATTTTTGATGAATCTATACATCAGAAGGTCGAGTGTTATGTAGATAACATTGTCGTCAAGAGCATGGACTAGAAAAACAATTTAAGTGACCTGAGGATCATATTTGAGAGGATCAAAAAGTTTGATCTTAAGACGAACTCTCTAAAATACTCTTTTGGGGTCTCATACGGAAATTTTTTAGGGTACATCATTCGTCACCGAGGAATCAAGATCGAACCCAACAGAATCAAGATCGACCCCAACAAAATCAAGGCGATTATGGAGATGTTGCCTCTTAGGAACCTTCGACAACTTTGTTCTTTGCGAGGGCAGCTGGATTTTATTTAGTGATTCATATTGAATCTGTCAGGTAGATGCCAACCATTCTCCAAGCTGATGAAGAAAGCTGTCCACTTCAAATGAGACACGGAATGTCAGGAAGCTTTTGATAGTACCAAAAGATACCTATTAAATCCTCTCATTCTCACAACATAAAATCTAAGGAAGCCTCTTATATTATATATGCAACATTAGAAGTCTTTCAGAGTATTATTGGTGTAGCACAATGAAGAAGGCAAGGAGAAGACACTCTATTTCATTAGTTGGAGGCTGATTAGAGTAGAAGTATGTTATTCTCTAATTGAGAAGTATTGTCCGGCATTACTTTTTTCATTCTAGAAACTCCGCCACTGTATATTATCTAAAACAATTATGTTGATATCAAAGATCTATCTGCTAAAGTTCTTGATGAAAAGACCAGTATTGAAAGGTCACCTGGCCAGGTTGACAGTGATACAACTGCAATTTGATCTCACGTTTATAACACAAAAAATTAGTTAAGAGGAAGGCTTTAGTAGATTTTCTCGCTACACATTAATTCCCCGCAAATTATTTGCTCAACGATGATTTTCCCGACCAACAAGTTACACGGGTTGAGGAAAAGGAGAAATTACAAGTTTGGGAGATGTATTTCATTAGAGCATCATCGATTAAACTTGTCAGCCTCTAAATCTGGCAAAAGCTTGAGCTGGTTTTGGTCTCATTTTTATAGTGCATGAAGGAGGCATAATGAGGTTTTCGTTCAGTTTGGCTGAACCTTAAACCAACAATGAGGCGGAATACGAAGCTCTAATAGCGGGTATAGAATTGCCATTTTAGTCAGAATATAGAACCTCTAAATCTTTGGTGACTCTAAACTTGTGATAAACTAAGTTTTGGACATTTATATGATTTGTAAGCTTGAGTTGGCCCTTTATGGTCTGCGAGCTCTCAAGCTTCTAAAATAAGTGTCAAACATTAAGATAGCTCGAGTTCCTCATAGTCAAAATGACAAAGCAGATTGCGCGAACAAATTAGCCAAGGAGATGACAAATACGGACAATGAGGAACCTATATTGATTGGAATTTACTCTTGTCGGGTATTAGAGGAAACCCTGGATAGAGGGAATACCAAATTCAAGCCAGCAAGATATAACTCCGGTTGATCCACGACCTACCCAATAAACAACTCTTGAAAATAATCCAGAAGAACACTATGTAACCAAAAAACATAAATCCAGTAGATGCTCGGAGTTATGGTTACATTGTTTAGACATCATAGAAGAAGATGATTGGAAACAACTTTTCATCGACTACTTGAAAGAAATAAACTCCAAACATATAAATCTCTAATCACGCAAATCTGGAAGAGAGCAATGGGATATACATTTGTCAACGACATGTTATATCGACTAGCTTTTGATCAAATGCGGCTAAGATGCTTAGGGATTAAGGAAAACGATAGAGTGGTAGCAGAAGTTTATGAAGGACTTTATGGCGCACACTAGTCATGTCCCAAGATGACTACTAAAATTAAGAGAATGGAACATTACTGACAAAAAATGATAAAAAATTGTATTGACCATACTAAGAGGTACCACGAGTATCAAATTCACCGTGATGTTATACATTAGCCACCAAATTCACTACACCCTATAGTAGCATCTTGACTATTCGAATGCTAGGGCACATATATAATTAAGTCGATAGATCCGTCATCATTGGTTGAACATCAGTTAGTTATAACAACAATTGACTACTTTTCAAAATAAATAGAAGTGACTCCATTTAAAGAAGTCAGGTCCGAGCACGTGATCAACTTCTTCAACCATAATGTTATATACAAATTTGGTGTACAACACTATATAATCTCAGATAATGACACAACATTCAAGAGCACCAAAATCTGCAAGCTCGTAGATCGGCACAAGATCGATTGTCGATATTCATTAATATACAACCCAATAGCAAAGGGTCTGTCAGAGACTTTCAATAAGACGTTAGTGAAATTGTTGAAGAAGATCTTCACTAAGAATAAAAGAGAGTGCACACTAAGATGAAAAAGTGCTATGAGCGTATCATACTATTTACAAGACGCCAACTAAAGATACTACTTGCACACTGGTATTTGGGGTTGAAGCAATGTTGCTACTGAGATCGAGCTACCTTCACTTCAAGTAGCTATCCAGCATGATCTCACTTAGCAGACAAATGCTCAATTGAGAATGGAAGAGTTCGATGCATTCGATGAAATAACACTACAAGCTCAACAAAACCTAAAAATCTACCGAGCATGAATGATGAAATCATTTGATCGGATGGTGTGTCATTGGACATTTTAAGATGAGGAATTGGAAATGGTGCTGATCGAGATGACCAATCATCCAACACTAAAAAATCAGTGGCAAATTTGTATCTAATTGGGAAGGCCCCTTCGTCGTCGAGAAGGTGTATTAAAGAGGAGCCAATCAACTTATCAACCTACACGGTCAGAAGCTCATGCTGCATCAACGATTAATACCTAATGAAGTACAATGCATAAGGATGATTATGTATTTAAAGCATTATACACTTTATGTCTATTTACTAACATATAGACACTTTATATTTTAAAATTCTCTTGTGTTATAAAAATACATTTTAAAATCCCCCATAAGATTAGGGGCATTTTAATATTTATTTGGGTCGGCATTGTGCTATGTGTCGAAATCCTCAAATAAATATTTAAAATCTCAAAATATAAAATCTATCTGAAATCTCCCTGTAAGACAAGGGACATCTTAAATATTTATTTAGTTTGACATCATACTTTGACATCATACTATGCGCTGAGATCCCTAAATAAATATTTAAAATCTCAAAATCTCAAATTCCTTTTATTTAAAATTTCTCTGCAAGACATGGGGCATTTTAAATATTTATTTTGATTGACATCGTGCTACACATCGAGATTCCCAAATAAATATTTAAAATCAACAAGTTTAACATTCCTTTAAATAGGGATGCAATAATTTTCGTTATCAACACATGTATGTGATTTTTCAAAAGTTTGGGACACCGCCTTCTATAGCGTACTAAGATTTGAAAGGTCGGGAAAGATATTTTTGTGATTGCACACTCCAACAAGTCGAGCTAGAGTAGCTTTAAATCTTTCGACAACCTAAATCTTACAATTTGAATGGGTGTAAAAGGTAGGATTCAATAAGCCAAAATATGACCGAATTGCTTACAGCTTTGTCTACTCAACAAGCCATAAGAAAGGCTGTAGTAGCGGAACTTCCACTTCTTCAACCCGTTAGTAGGGGCTATATGAAAAAGAAAACTTATTTGACTTGATAAGTTCAAGTAGTCGTAGTCTACCAAACTCTCCTAATTGACTAGAGAATCAAAGTTCCAATAGGAGGGATGATCACGAACAACTACTGAACATACATATGCTCCAAAATCTTCAACCATAAAGGATGACTTCAAATCTATTAACTTCAATAGATTTAATATTAGGGAGCATGTTTCCCATAGCTCAAGTCTAAAGCCTGAACGGGCATATGAGGTTGGACTCAACAAGCCCATATGTGATCGAGTTGCTGATAGCTCCATATCAAAAGAAAGGCTGCAATAAAGGAATCACTGTTTCAACAAACAGATGATAGGAGCTATTAAATGGTTTAATATATATACACCAATTAATCATTTGTAAAGTCTTTCATAGTCAAAGCATCTTTCATAATAGAAATATATGGCACTGACATTTGAGGATGAATATCCAAAATTGCTCTAATCACATGCTAATAATAAATGGAATACTATTTCTAAATGAATCAATATTTTGTCCACCATCAAGTATAAAAGGCTACACTTGAAGCAAGCTCTGTGGAACATTGAAAGAAAAATATCTTACCTATTCCTTCATCCTTCCAAATGTCCCTCTATGTAACATAATAAAATTCAACCATTTCATAATAG
Source organism: Dendrobium catenatum (assembly GCF_001605985.2). Taxonomy (NCBI): domain Eukaryota; kingdom Viridiplantae; phylum Streptophyta; class Magnoliopsida; order Asparagales; family Orchidaceae; genus Dendrobium; species Dendrobium catenatum. The sequence continues at coordinate 803,986 of NW_021318490.1, read as the reverse complement.
CTGAATCATTAACTTTACACTCAACAAAGCTAAACTGATTACCTTCACAATATTTCTGGAATGCAAGAGCTACCCACAAAATGTTTTAAGATGAGAACATAGACCATACTTATATGAAAAAATTCTTTAATTCAGTCCTATTACACTACTAAAAATATAAGCCTACTTACAGTAGCACTCATGAAACCGCTGCTAAAGCCTTTGCATCAAACATAAATACAGCAGATTTGTAGCGGTTTTGAAACTGTTGCAAATTCATTAGTAGATGTTTAAACCGCTGCAATAGGTCATCAAAAGTGCTGTGAAAGCTTATTTTTTTAGTAGTTTGTTCTCTATATTCATGTCCTTTCTCTTCCTATGGATAATAGCCTTTGCTCACTTCAGTAGATATTAGGTTAATGCACTTGACTGGCTCAAAGAAATTCATTGGAAATTCTTTTCTAATTTTTAAATGACTCAATTTAGATGGATCTATTGAATGTAAATTGGCATAACACTTAGCATGCCCTTGGGAAGTGTTAAGTTTATCTCCTTGAGATAATATTTTTTGTTCCCTGCCAAAAAAGCTTCATATTCACTTCATTGATCATTCACTAATTCCAAAATTAGGACATTTCCTTTTAGATTATGATATTTATAATGAAATAGAGCTAAGTGTTTGTTGCTTATAAGTATCCTATGAGATTGACTGAAGAAACATTTCTTGAGTGTTGGACAAAGATTCTACAATCACTAGATTACTTCATCACATGCCTGGCAATATATAACTAGTTTAAATAGCATTGCTCGTCACTCAAACATATTCTAATTCATTCAACAATTTTATTCTACACAACCAACCTTCAATGTTTTGAGCATCCCTTGCTTTATCTATTCAACTTTGGTAATCGATCACATAATCAAGTTGACAACAAGACATCTCAAATATTGAAACTTTTTCACTGTTAAGAAGTTTACTCAATTAATTATTAATGGCCTATCATAAGTGTCCAATAGAACTCTCACCACTCTATTTTAGTACCCGCATGTGCTTCGACAAATACGATAAATTTGCAAACACCAATGTCTGAGAATACTGCACGGGTCAAAATATTCAAGTTTCATCATCCTCCATGAAATGACTGGAGTCAACCTAACTTGAATCATAAATACCTTCCAAATTCCTACAAAAATAAATGATTTTAGTATCACCCAGTTGATGGCCGTGTTGAATGTAAATATCAGTCGGGTGGGCCAAATCTCAAATTCGTAAAGGTTTAAATCCCTAAAATAAAATCTGTCACATAAAAAATTTTAAAACTAAAACTCATCTACCTCCTACAACTTTTGTCAGGGTGATAAATTTGAAATTAACCTCAGTTCATAAAAAGCTAAAATCGTGTCGGTTGTATAATTAAGATTTATCTTCAAATAGTCTCTTGTAAGCAGGGACGTGGTACATGCCCTCGGATCAGGTGATTTTGTCGCAAAATGACACCATTATATTACGATCATGGCCCAACTACGTCAAACCCTTGAGTAATAAATCATAGGATATATTTGATAGGCATAAAGCCCTTTGTCAGCTAAGGTGGATTCAGATCTATTCCATTAGACAAACACCACCCCAGGTTTATAAGGTATCATTGGATGAAGCAACCCATGGCTGATGATAAGCTGCCTTCTGTCAGGTTGAGTCAACTACCTTCTCTGACTAAATAGACTAGGGACCATGAAAACCCGGTATGACAGAGCTATGAGATCTTGATCAGACTTGTCTTCATTCCCCCAATAACTAGTTTTAAGTATACGATGATAAAATTTAAGTCATAAATTCTAAATTTCAATATCAAAGTCAAATCCTAAAGTTGTTGCTATTATATGGGTACTCCGTGTCTATCTTATAAGTAGTCTTAATCGAAAGTTCTCTCTCATTATCAAAATGGGTAATTAACTATAGGGACTTGCGCCTATATGAAACTAGAACTAAGATTATAAAATCCTCACAAAATGAGGGTGAAACCTCTAGGCAATGTCTTATTTAAAACCTAATTTGCTTTCTAAAAATTCACCAGGAACCTAAGCTTGTTAAAACTCTCCATTGTTAACAAAAAGAAGAAGGGAGCGGTGCAAAGAGGCCGAGGCGCAAAAAATTTGGATCCCACAGTTCAATGCAAAGTATTTGATAATTTATTGAGAAAAGTATTTATAATGATGATGAAAATGAGCAAAGTTTAGATGAAAATGTTTGATATGTACATATTGCAATTTATTTTCATATTGTTGTCTTTTTATGTAATATTATAATATGAGCTATCATTTCTTAACTTTCAATACAGATTTCATCTAAAGGTAGTTATGAACCTCCTCATTTATCTATTACCTCTATGTTTGATCAACAAAAGCAGACGACTTCAAGAGCAGGACCTTCCATTGAGGGGAGGATGTCACCTATAATTCCTACAACCACCATTTATACTACACCATCAAGCTTGCAATTTGATAGACTAAATATTGCATGCTATATTCATAGCCTACACAACCATCTATTGAGTAAATATATGAAGGAGATGATGTGTTAATCATTTGCATTTATATTGAACATGAGGATGATACATACATATTTATTATTTCTTAAGAAGCGCGGTTTGAACCCCGTCGAACCATCAAACTCTCTAACCCCTCCCTTCTCCAGTTCATTGACGCAAGGTCCGGATTATAAGCACTTGTCATGGGATATAATAATTGGGAGCATAAGGAGAGTTACTACTGGCCCGACGGGCAGGCCGACGGTCACAGAGTGACGATCTCTTATTGAACCAAACGGATAGATATCTAATCAACAGCCACTAATTGATTTCCTACAACAGCACTAATTGGATTTCTTACAACTATCACTATGATTACGATAGCAGAGGTGATCGTACTGTTCAGTAAAGACTATTGTATTGAATATGCAATGTGTACGGCAT
>NW_021318490.1:705415-799090 GCF_001605985.2 Dendrobium catenatum | reverse complement strand
CGAACCGGATGACGTAATAAATATTTATTATATTTAAAATTATAATAATGACACATTTATTTATAAATATATAACAAAAATTAAAAAAAATTATAATACTTTTACTTATATAATTCTTTTCTATTTTAGTATTTTCTGTTCTTTAGATTATCTTATCATCTAAAGCATAATAGAAGAAGGATGGTAGTAGTTCAATGAACATGTTTTTCTTCTTCTGTTGTTCCAACGGGAATCCTAGTTTGATTTTTGAATTGTTTGGGAAATATATGGTGGGACTAGGCGAAACTAAATCGAAACGCAGAGAGTGAGAAAGAACAAAAAATAGAAAAGAAGATTAATGTACCTCTTTTCCAATTTACACAGCTGCAAAAGCAAGCAGAACAAACAGACTTGGACAGATAGATGAAGCTCAACATGAAGAACTATGAAATGCCCTCTTCATCTTCCTTCAAACTGCTGCCTGTAATCTGATGAGTAGATAGATATTGCAGAGAAAATTATATAAATCTTAGCTAGAATTTTGTGGATATGATTATTAGCAATGGAATCATGGATGAACTTACCTGTATTGGTAGGGATGGTGCATCATCATCTTGAAGAAGAGGCTCTGACAACAGGTCAATAAGATAAGAGAAGCTTTTAAAACTTAATCGGTCGGAGAAGATACTAACAGTCGGTCGGAGAAGTTCTTGAAGAACTCACACGGTCGGAGAAGAGACCTTGAGCAGAAGATGGAAGCTTTGGTTCCACATCGGCTTCACAAAAGAGGAACGACGACGACGTTGACGAGTTGGCGGGGAGTTGTGGAGTAGTGACCCGTGAAAGCAGCGCAGACGGGGAAGAACCGAAGCCAAGCGAAAAATGAATAGGGTTTTCGGTCTCATTTTTGCATTCCTATCAGCGCTTCATCACCGCTTGATTAAATCCAACGGCACAAAATTTGTTTCGCCCGGACCGTCCGGTTACGAGAAACCGGAGCCGGTTTTCCGGTTCAACGGTCGAACTGGCGGTTCGAACGGTCCGAGACCGGTTCGATGCGAAAACGATTCTTAGGCGAACCGTAACCGGCCGGCCGGCCGGTTCGCGGTTCAACCGGTTGAACCGGCCGGTCCGGTCCGGTTTTAAAAGCCTTGATAATAAGATATGGTTGGAATTAATGGTGTAGCACATACACCAAGAATTAGACTTACTATCAGAATGTAGATTAGGAGAACCATACTGGAAATAGATGGACTTGTTATGAGGAGCCAGATGAAGAAAGCTTAGAAAAAATTTAGGTTGTCTTCATTTGTTTGGACATTTTCAATACACTTATGTTGTATTTGTATTATAGTTAATTTAGAGTGCATTAATTTGCATTTGAGGGAACCTATGTGTGAGTGTTGAGTGTTGAATGGACTGGAGTGGGATGACCAAGGCTTTGGAGAGAGTATTTAAGACTCCATTTGTGAATGAAAATTTAACAAACACTTTGTTTGAATTGCTTTGTGTGTTGTATTTAAGATTCCATTTGTGAATGAAAAATGGAGGTTGTTGTGGAAGAAATTTCAGAATTTAAAGGGGAAGACTTGGTGGCTTGATCCAAGGGAGAAAGCTTGGTTGCTTAATCCAAGAGCATGGTGTGGTGACCATGCTTCTCTTGCACTAGACTTTGGTGAGACTTTATGCTTTTCTTTGTGTGAGCACCTTTGTTTAATCTTTTGTAAATTTTTTGTGAAACATTGTCTTTTACTCTTTATGTTTAGTGATGTGAATGTGAATGTGAATTTTTCTTTTATGTCCCAACCCCTTCTCCCCGCATTTTCCCCATTTTAAGTGGTTGGCCACGGGTGAAGGAGATCTTGACCTAATTGGGTTCTCTTAAGCATTTGATGGATTAAACCAAGTCCTAATCTAGTGAAAATTTTTAGAATTGATCTATAAACTTAATAGAATTTGAGCACTTAGATGCCTAACTACAATCCCTCAATCTGCAGAATTTGAGCACTTAGATGCTGAATTTATTTTAATAATAACCAAACAACTTTAAGAAATTAAAATGCACTGTATTCAGTTTACACTATACTTGAAATACACTTATATACTAAATACTCATTGTCAAATAGTTTTAAGTATATTTTTCTTACATTAAATATGGATTTTTAGGTCACTAGATACTGACCCACACACTAAAGATGTGCAAAACAAGGCAAATTTGACGACTTAAGTGACAGTCGGCGAGCGTGACACATCACTTAAGTGGTCAAATGACGTCCGATCGTAAAATGGATTTCGTCATTAGGGGTGTCAATTCGGGTCAACCCGCCGGGTTCGGGTCGAACCCGACCCGACCCGTATCTAAACGGGATAATAATAATAATAATAATAATAATAATAATAATAATAATAATAATAATAATAATAATAATAATAATAATAATAATAATAATAATAATAATAATAATAATAATAATAATAATAATAATAATAATAATAATAATAATAATAATAATAATAATAATAATAGGTCCCAGTCAACATTCAAGCCTACCGTTCGATAGGTCCAGCCGAACCTCCTTCGACGACATCCCTTCCGGTCAGATTCGAAGAGACACCTGCACCTACACCCCTCATCCATCTCAGAACTGAAGCCCACAGCCCACTGTGCCAGCCTTCATCCTACTGAGCTTAAAAAATCGACCTAGCCGACAACTCACCTCTATTTACTATCACTTGCACTTCCCAACCCCTTCAACAGCCGATTGCACCTGTAAGATCACCCCGATCGATCACAACAGTCGCCCAATCCTTCTAACTATTGCTTGGATCCAACGAGTCACCTCCAACTCGTCACTCGTCAAACCAGCCTAACCCAAAACCTCACAGTAAGCTCACCCTCACATTTAATCTCCTCAAAAGATAACAATAGCCATATATACCTCTTCCCCTTTCATATACCTATCTTCACTCCACCCCATTTACATACAACAAGCTATGCAACTCCTCTAGCAAATTTCCTTAGCTCTCTATCTCCTCTTTAATATCACTAATAATATTCTTAATAATTAAAAAAAAAAAGAGAAGGAAGAAAAACAAAATAGGGAAGAAAAAGAAGAAAAATGAGAGAGAGAGAGAGAGAGAGAGAGAGAGAGAGAGAGAGAGAATAAGTTTTTGTGCTTGTCAATGTCGTTGCCACTGCCTTCACACTCGCAAATGTATAATGACTCCTCAAACTCAAAACTCCAAATCCACTTTTGGTGCTCGCGGCACGCTAGGGGTCCACCCATACATGCTCTTCATAGCATGGTGGGAGGGAGTTCAGTGCGGCGCTTGCAGCGAGGCATGTAGGCCATGTACACACTCTTTGTAGCATGGCGGAGGCAACCCTAAATACCCGTGTATGTGCCATCGTGCATGTGGGGAAAAACTGCGTTTTCAAATAGGTACGTCGAAAACCTATACACACTCTTTATAGCGTGATGGGATTGAAGAAAATTATGACCGCGATGTCGCCCGACATCTAACATAAACGCTCTTCGTAGCATAATAGGAAGGGTTAGCTCCCCAAATTTCCCCTAAACAGGGGAGATGCTAGGAGACTGTCGAAATTTCCAGTAAATAGAGGATTTGACTTAAACAAAAGTATAAGGAACTTGAATGAACCAAAGAGAACCTGATTTGAACTTGTAATAACAGGGAACTGGAGTTAATATTAAATATAAAAATGCAAATAATGTGATAACAAAATAAAAATTGCAAATGCACAAGTAAGAACTTATGACGAACATCTGCAAGCAAATAGAATACTCATTGCGTGTAAAGAACAATATGCACACAAAGAAATACAATCGTTTGCATATGATGATCAACATGAACATAATGCTCGCATAAACACAATAATTCATTTGTGTGAGGAGCGAGATTTTTAACGATCAGACAACCTCGCTGGCAAACAAAGATGGGAGGTAAGAAGACTATAATAAATGTCATGGTGTGGTCATGAACATAATATAAAAGTTCACACAATTTTTTTTTAATTTAATGCTCCTAAAAATCTTAACACACACGCACACATATACAGTTGATGTCACTTAAGTGTACAAAAATACACCAAACTCTTGCAAGTGACAACGATCCATATATGAAGAGTATGAAGGATTCCCTGCATACACAAATAATGGAGTTACAACAAATATTGAAGGCTATTTGCTAACAAAGGCATTACATTCGTAATGAGTTCAAGCACTTACAGGCGACATCAGAAGATTTGCCCTTAATGTAGCCCAAATATGTGTAACGATAGAAGATGTGAAGTGAACTGATAGCTGCCCTACAAACACACTCAAGAGAACATGCAATGAGTGTAACAGCCTCTTTATAACTAATATCAGCTAGCTTGCAAAATATATGCTGGTGTTCTCACGAACATTGAAAGATGTGCATGTAGATGTAGCAACTTGCCAATCAGTGTGCATAGGGAGAATCAATGATGAATGCAACCACCCAATAGCTCACAATAACATTCAATGAATGCTACAACATCTCTCCAATCATTGTTAACTGGCTTGCAGATGCATGCAATAGCCTCCTATGAATGTGAAACTAGTATGCAATGAATGTAATAGCTTGCTAGTTAACATACATGAAGAAACTAGCAGTGAATATAGCTCAGCTACCATTCAATATCTACATGCAAATGAACACAATAAACCTACCTACAAATGGTAATATTTTCTACAAACATATAAATGCAGCATGCAATAAATGCCACAACATTCATATAATCAATGGAAACTTGGTATCACACAAAATGCATTAATCCTCTACAAGAAAAAAATATCTAATACATAAAAAATGCAGGCATTTACGAGCCACTGTAGGAAACTCGTCAGGCACATAATGGCAGACCTATGAGTTAAATAGGTGATGGAAGAAGTCTTGCAATATATACAATGATCCTACGTACAAGCGACAATGGTAAATGTGATGCAGGTGTGACAGATCCTCTATGTGCACATGGATATACACAACATACTATCTACGAATAATTGTAGGATTGTAATAAATGCAGGTGTCTACGAACCACTGTAAGAAATTCATAAATTGAAAAATCACCAATGATCCAAAGCAATGCCAATTTAAGGATAAAGTTCTATTTAATTGAGATGTCATATGTAAGGACACCTTTTTTCCATTATAACTTGAGATCATCAATTAATGATTTAAAAAAATATCAATTTTTACTTTTAGATTATGTGATCATGATATTATTAGTGACAAGAACATGTATAAGATAGTTATGTACAACTCTGGTGGAAGGTTGTATATCGTTAATATAACTGACCAACAAGAGTAAGGTGAAGCTGCCTGATTGTATGGAGTGAAACTACTAGCACATAATCCCAATTATTTATTACATGGCTCAACAACTAATAAAACATGTGTCTGATCAAAGTTTTTTCATGCTTCAACATCTAATGGATGCGAAAAAACACCACTGTGAGCTAATTTTTTCTTTTGCAATCTTATATGACTTGTTGAACTCATTGATGTGTAGAGGCACTGAAGTCTTTTAACAATTGGTAAATAAAATAACCGAAATATGTAACGCCTTTCTTTTGACGATATTGTATTCCCGAGTTGGGTTTGAACGTCCTTGGTGCATTTCAGGTATGACAACAAACTTATGTCTCATCATCCTTATAGTATCATACAATCATTCATAAAATAATCAATTTTTATAGCGGCGAGTCCCAACTTTGATACTAATTTATTTGTTCGATACAAATATTTGGGGATCAAATTATCCTCTATATTTATTTTCTTAATAATACAAATGAAGTTATTGAAGCACTCTCATGGGATATTAAATTCAGCTTTGATACTAAGCATTATAATGGCAATAGATAATTTTGAATGAGCTGTGCAACCATCCCATTAGTTTTTTAGCATAATGTAATAATTCAATATATATTTTTTTTTGTTTCTGGGTTTAATGGTTCTTCCATTTGTACTCCTAAATTCAGACCTGCTGCATAAAAATAAGTTATTCATACGATTTATTAATTTGATTTTCGTCCATTTTTCTAGAAGCTGTGGATGAATCAGCATGAGTATCTCTGTGTGGCTCATACTCATCATGTGATGCCCAAAATCAATATCCTCGAAGAAATCTCCTACGATTTAAATTAATCTTAACATCCTTGGACTTAAGAAAACTTGATTTTTGTGTTTCGAGCATGAACATTTAAACATTCCATTTGACTTAAACGAAGATAGTTGACGTGGGATGTGAAAAAAATTATTACTACCTCAATAAATTCACCCGTCAATGATTTTTGTCATAGTAACAATCTGTTATATATTAAATATCTCTCATCTTAGATAGTTATATAGATGTTGAATTAATAATCCTAAAATAAAATAATGTATAAAAGATAATATATTTTGTTGTGTAACTCAAAAGATATAAACTATCAAAAATCAATTTATCATCATAAAATATCTCTCTCTCTCTCTCTCTCTCTCTCTCTCTCTCTCTCTCTCTCTCTCTCTCCCTCTCTACCTCACTAGTATCTCTCTTACTCTCTCTTGAACTCTCCCCTTTCTTTGTATCTCTTTTCTCATTCTATTGCACTATCTCTCACTCTATCTTCTTTTCTCTCTAGTTCACATGCTCTCTCTCTCTCTCTCTCTCTCTCTCTCTCTCTCTCTCTCTCTCTCTCTCTCTCATGCTCGCTTTGTTATCATCTTTCTCTATTTGAACAATGAATTTAGTAAACTTATGGCCAAACTAAATGCATTAAAGGCACAAACTCATGAGTATCGAATTAATCCTTTAATATATATTCCAAAATTTCTTACACAAACCCTAAACCTTATGAAATTTGGCAGTGCATCAAAATAAGTGAATATAAAGCTTTTTATACAAGAAACCCTAAACCCTTAAACTAGTATGTAAACTTATAGAACATTTAGTTGAAAAACTCTCTAAAATCGGCATAAAATATTTTCTAATGGTTCAAATTTCATAAAAAAGAAAAGGAGTGAAGAGAATGTTCTATATTGAAAATCTTGAAGAAACAGAGAAAAACGAGCCAAAAATAATTTGGATTACTGGTTGGGGGCGGAGCAGCTGTTAGCTTTGACTTTGGCCTGAAATGCTTGTAAATGAGGAAGATGAATGAGTTGGGGGCAAAATAGGGATTTTCAGCCGGAAAAACTCACTTAAAACCAATGGGGTATCCATCATAAGGGCGACCATTATAGAAATTACTAGCGGTACTGAACCATCGGAATTAACGATTGTTCCGGTGGTGGATGAACCACTAGTTAAAACTAACAGTTAATCCGCCTATAAATTGTTGGAATTTCTGGCAATTAAGTATTGCTTGAAATTTCGTCTATATTTGATGATTTTCCTATAGTACTTAGATGATATATAAATATACAAAACCAAAGCTACTTCTGACCTCTCTTCCTGATTTCCTCGTCTCTCTCCTGTTTGCATGCAGTTGCTGACTCATACTGACATACCCCTCAGACCACTATGCCCTATGCCTGAATCATGTCCAACTATTGAACCTGCGTCACTGGCCGACTCACGCGACTCCGATCGTCGTGCCTAAGCCTAACATCTGATCCATCTAACCTTTCTCTCTTTCCTGTGTGTGTTTTTATATATATAATTTAAAAAAAAAAAATAGAGAGGGAAGAGAGATAATAATATTAAAAATATAGATAGTAGTAAAAAACCTTGCATTGTCGATCTTAGATCCAACCGAGATTTTTTTTTTTTTACTTTGAAGACCCCGCACAGTTATATCTTAGATCATGACAAGATGATTGCAAATGCGAAGACCTTGTGATGTTGTATCTTAGATCCGGCCTCCGGGCAAGATAATTAAAAGGAAAGTGCCTCCCCAATCTTCCTTCGCGAGGAGTGGCACATGGAGGTTTTTGAAATCATGCTAGCAGGCTGCTGAAATTGAAAACTTACAAATGATCTTCATACGATTTAATTTCAAATAAAATTAATCATTTTAAATGATTATATATATATATACACCAATTTAATCATTCCAAAAGTATTTCATAGGCTAACAATTAAACCTAAGTGAAATCATCTACATTTGAGGACGAATATCCAAAATTGCTTCAATCACAGGCTAATAATAATGGAAGTCTATTTAGAAATGAATTAAGATTTTGCCCACCATCAAGTATAAAAGGCTACACTTGAAACAAGCTGTGTGGAACATTATAAAGCAAAATACCTTACCCATTCCTTCATCCTTCCAATTGCCCCTCCATGCAACATATATTTCAGGAATGCAAGAGCTACCCACAAGATGTCTTGAGATAAGAACATACACCATGCTTATATGAAAATTCTTTAATTCAGTCCTATTAGTTGTCTATATACATGTTTTTTCTCTTCCTGTGGATAACAGCCTTTGCTCACTTCAGTAGATATTAGGTTAATGCACTTGACTGGCTCAAAGAAATTCATTGGAAATTCTTTTCTAATTTGTAAATGACTCCTAACGGATAGATCTATTGAATGTAAATTGGCATAACACTTAGGATACCCTTGGGAAGTTTTAAGTTTATCTCTTTGAGATAATATTTTTTGTTCCCTGCCAAAAAAGCTTCATATTCACTTCAATGATCATTCACTATTATGAAATCAAAATTTTTTGAATCACTATTTAGTGGAGCAACCTGGTTTTATTCTTGCATGTACATCAGCTATTTGGAAATGCACTCTTCAAATATGTATTTTGATGAATCCAATGCTCAATTTATTCATCTTTGCATCATCAATATTCCTAAAAATATTGATCAAAATGGTGAATACCCCTTGAGGATAATGAGAAAGTGGAAGTAGAGTTGTTTTAATTCAAAAATTAGGACATTTCCTTTCAGATTCAAATATTTATAATGAAATAGAGCCAAGTGTTTGTTGCTTATAAGTATCCTTTGAGATTACCTGAAGAAAGATTTCTCGAGTTTTGGACAATGACTCTACAATTACTAAATTACTTCGTCACATGCCTCACAAGATATAACTAGTTTAAATAGCATTGCTCGTCACTCAAACGGGTTATAATTAATTCAACAATTTTACTCTACATAACCAACCTTCAATGTCTTGAGCATCCCATGCTTTATCTATTCAACTTTGCTAATAGGTTAGCATAATCAAGTTGATAACAAGAAATCTCAAATATTGAATCTTTTTATATTGTTAGGAAGTATACATTGTTCATTATTAATGGCCTATGGTAAGTGTCCAATAGAACTCTCACCACTCTATTTTAATGCATGCATGTGCTCCAATAGATTTGCAAATGCGAATGTTTGAGAATGCTGCGTGGGTCAAATATTCAAGTTTCATCCTCCATCATGAAAGGACTGGAGTCGACCTGTCTTGAATCATAAAATACCTTTCAAATTTCTACAAAAATAAAATTGATTTTAATATCACCCGGATGATGACTGTATTGAATGTAAATATCAACCGGAGGGGTTAAATCTCAAATCCAATAAAAGTCTAAATGCCTAAATTAAAATCAATCACATGAAAAATTTCAAAACTAAAAACCATCCACATCCCAAAACCATTTGTCAGGGGTTATAAAATTGAAATTAATCTCAACTCATAAAGAGAGAATGTCATGTAGGGTGTATCACAAAGATTCTTCCTCAAATAGTCTCTTGCCAGTAGGGACATGGTACATGTCCTCTAATCATATAATTTTAATGCAAATTGGCATCATTATATTACGATCACAACCAAAGTCTGTATGTTCCCTAACTTCGTCAAACCCTTGAGCAATAAATCATAGGGTATATTCGATATGCATAAATCCCTCTGTCAACTAAGGTGGATTCAGATCAATCGCCTTAGACAAATACCACCTCAGATCTACAAGGTATCCTTGGATGAATCAACCTATGGCTGCCGATAAGGTTCCTTCTATCAGGTTGGGTCAACCATCTCCTCTGACTAAGTAGACTAGGGATGAAAGCCCGGGATGACGGAGCTATAGGATCTTGATCGGGCTTGTATTCATTCCCCCAATTACCAGTTTTAAGTATACATTGATAAATTTTAACTCATAAACTCTAAATTTTAATATCGAAGTCAAATCCTAAAATTGTTGCTATTATATGGGTACTCAGTTTCTATCTTATAACTAGCATTAATTGAAAGTTCTCTATTGTTATCGAAAGTGGTAATTAACTATAGGGGCTTGCACCTATAGGAAACTAGAACTCAGATTATAAAGTCCTAACAAAATAAGGGCGAAAATTTTGGGTTGTGTCTTATCTAAAACCCAACCTACCTGCTAAAAATTCACCCAAAGCCTAAGTTTGTTAAAACTCTCCATTGTTAACAAAAAGAAGAAGGGAGCGGTGCAAAGAGGCCGAGGCGCGGAAATTTTGGATCCCACAGTTCAATGCAAAGTATTTGATAATTTATTGAGAAAAGTATTTATAATGATGATGAAAATGAGCAAAGTTTAGATGAAAATGTTTGATATGTACATATTGCAATTTATTTTCATATTGTTGTCTTTTTATGTAATATTATAATATGAGCTATCATTTCTTAACTTTCAATACAGATTTCATCTAAAGGTAGTTATGAACCTCCTCATTTATCTATTACCTCTATGTTTGATCAACAAAAGCAGACGACTTCAAGAGCAGGACCTTCCATTGAGGGGAGGATGTCACCTATAATTCCTACAACCACCATTTATACTACACCATCAAGCTTGCAATTTGATAGACTAAATATTGCATGCTATATTCATAGCCTACACAACCATCTATTGAGTAAATATATGAAGGAGATGATGTGTTAATCATTTGCATTTATATTGAACATGAGGATGATACATACATATTTATTATTTCTTAAGAATTTGCAGCATATAATTTTTTTTTTTTGAAATTTTTACATATTATTATTTTTAATTGTTTCAATCCTTCTAAACAAGCAACACATAAAAATATGATGGATATAATATGGTTGTAAACTTGATGCTCCTTGCTTCGTTGGAAGAAAGTTCCAAGGAATATTTTTGAATTGTGATTTAGGTTTCATTTGAGATGACTTTCTTATGCTTCTAAAAACAGTTTTATTGTACAAAAATTAAAAATTTTGTACTAAAAAACTGTTTTAAGAAGCAATAAGAAAGCTATCCCAAATGAAACCTTAGTGAATTTGAGGTGAATTTTGCTTTTTCATGGCTTACGAGGAACAATCCATTCGAAAATTTTATTGGTGGACAATTCTATCACTTGAAGGGATTTTGGAGCTTTTATCAATAGTTTCAAACATAAAAATAAATAAATTTTGATGGAAATTAAGAGATTTTTAATAAATTTTTCTGTCAGAAATTGATGATTTTCTTAAAATGATAATTGGCTGACATGTTAAATCAAGGCGATTATAAAACTAATGTGGGCAAAATAATTTTTTAAAAAGCTACTTCTTAGCGCATAATTTTTTTGAACGTGGCAAAGAAGTTGTAGCAAACTAGAAATTAAGATTGTATGGGAAATTTACATACACACCATTTTATTTCATGCTATTTACATATCTAATGCTCAAAACATTAATATTATATGTCTACCATCCATATACAACTTTAATATCAAATATACCACTCCTGTAACTCATTTTTACCATCCTATAAACTTTAATATTTTATTTCATGCACCCAAAATTATTCTATGTATGATAGACATGTAATATTAATATTTTGAGTGCTAGATATGTAAATAGCATGAAATAAAATGCTATGCATGTAAAATCCCGGTGGGAAAATTTACATACACACCATTTCATTTTATGCTATTTACATATCTAACATCCAAAACATTAATATTACATACATATCATTTATATACAACTTTAAAAACCCGAAAGTTTTCACAAATGAAACCTTATACTATCCCTTATTCTAACATTAACATACTTTTCTATGACCTAAAAGCCTTCATGTTTATCCACTTGCGCCACTAGGAGATGACAAGGGCAATCTAGAGCGTCAGCGTTCCTCACTCTTCAACAATTGTATGCAGATCCTCCTTCGCTTCTTCGAGAAACGAGAGATTTGATGTTAGCGAATCAACGTTTTTCGATGACGAGATTGACGTGCTACTTTGTGGCCGATGGTCTCTTCTCCGAACTTGGAAAATGAGGGTCACATCAGCTTTAGAGGTCCAGCGGCGAATCAACGTATCATTGGTCAAAAATTTAGAAAAAAAAAAAGAAGAACGAAATGATTTGCCACAGCATTTGGGGGATTCACTCGCAATCATTATTTAGTGCTGCTGTGTCGAAGTTTATCCGCCATTTTTGCAGCTCATATGCGCCCTTGATATCAAACGGAATTTGGATACCTGTGCAGCTTATTTTAATTTGTTAGTTAAAATTTTTGTCTTTTAACTAAGATTTCGTTTGGGACGATTTTCTTATTGCTTTTTAAATCAGCTTTCTAGTTCATAAATTAAGGCTTTGTTTGGAGTGGCTTTCTTGCTGCTTCTTAAAACAAATTTTTAGTATAAAATTTTTAATTTTTATACTAAAAAACTGTTTTAAGAATCAGTAAGAAAGCCGTCCCAAACGAGACATAAATTTTAACTAGAAAGCTGCTTTAAGAATCAGTAAGAAAGCCGTCCCAAACGAAGCCTAAGATTTCATTTGGGATTGCTTTCTTGCTGCTACTTAAAACAACTTTCTAGTATAAAAATTTTGATTTTTAAACTAAAAAGTTGTTTTAAGAAACAATAAAAAAATCGTCCCATACGAATGCTGTTTCTTAAAGCAGCTTTCTAGCTTTAATTTTTTACTAAAAAGCTGCATTAAGAAGCAGCAAGAAGCAGTCCCAAACGAAACATATGATGTTTTGGATTCGAATCTTGCATATGTGATGTGTTTGTGAGTTTATCTTAATTGGCCTAAATGGTCCCCCTCCCCCCCTAAAAAAAAAAGAATAGGTTGAACGGCTATAAAATTGTCTGAAAATTGATTTCAATCATGTGATTCCCAGTGCTGAAGCTATTTTTTTTTCTTGCCGGCACTAGTTATGCATGTATCAACACAATTTATATTCAATCATGTATGTTATGTTCTACTATCCATACAATTAAAAGGGGAGAGAAAATAAGCTAATCTTCGCTCATAAGAAAAATTAATTTTCTAACTGTATGAGAATAATAAGAAAATATTTGAAAGTATTTTAGAATGATAGAAAAATCATAAGCACATAGCTAATGAATTCCTTATAAACTTCATTTAGAGAGTGATGCAATGCATGATTATGCTAAATAGTTAAAAATACGTATAATTGCAAGCCAGTGTGGGTTGTGCCCCTACTGCCCCCACCGTGGCTCCGCCACTAATTATTAGAGTTGGATGCACATAAGAATTTGACTCAAAGAACTTAAAAAAAGGAAAGAATAATCTTAAGTTCTTCTCATTAAATATTCAAGTTGCGTAGCAGAGTCGATTAGCTCTGTAAATATAGTAGGATGTGTCAAATTGAAATTTTTTAAAAAATTGATAGGGAAAAAGAGTGATTTGACAAAGAATTTAGAATGAATTTGGTTTAAAATAGGTCATGATGGTGAAAGCTTATGGCAAGTATTATTTTGAGTAATTTAATACTTGAGAATTTTTTTTTAAGTGTTGATTTAGACTCGTTTGGAACATTTTTTTTATTGTTTTCTAAAACAGCTTTCTAGAACAAAAATTTCTATTTCAAGAAAATTTTTATAGTAAAAATCTACTTTAAAAAGTAATAAGAAAGCTATCCCAAACTAAATCTTATAGGTGATTTGAGTTGACTCATATCAAACAATATGTTGTGCCTTGCTCATGCTTATATGATAGCAGTGCACATCAATTCCTTGATTCACTTCTTTCTTATATGAAGAAAATAAGAATTGGAGAATGAATGCAAAAGAGTTCAATTTGAAATTTGTGTTCCCAAAACTGTCAGCTTGCAAAGTACAAAAAATAAGTAGTTTGAGGTTACTAAGAATCTTTGTTGGCTTTTTTTTATGCTTTATATTTTTGACTAGTAACTATTTTTTGTTCCTTCTACATTTTAGTAAAATGAGAAAGTACGATCGTTTCATTAGTGTTATCATTTTTTATAAGATTTGGAGAATATTATAGAAGTATCAATACATAAAGGTACACTAACTATTGAGGTATGTATTGAGGCATCTATGTATGTTTATATGTCTCCCATGAAGAGTTGAAATTCAAACTACCAAAAAAATAAAAGGTGATCAAGATAATGGTTTACCATCAAGGGAAGTAATAGTTTAGGAGACCTTTAGGCCCAAAGAAATTGGCACTAAAAAGCTCATAGTGGAATGATGCCACTACAATAGAAATAGATGTTTCTCATGTATAAACATATATTGCTACCATAAAAACGGGCATCTTTATATTGTGTCAATTATGTGATACCTTAGGATCTAATGGAAGGATGGAATACCTAAATTTGATTTCTAATTCATTCATAAAATAGAATAAATTAGAGCTACTATAAAATCCAAACAATGATAATAGAATTAGAAACATTGTGACACTAGGATCTAATGGAAGTATTGAATACCTAAATCTGATTTCTAACTCATCCATGAAATAGAATAAACAAGAGCTACTAAAAAATTCAAATAATGAAAATAGAAATGGAAACATTCATTTTATTTCATTACTCAAAAACACATATACGATAATCTAGCTCAAGAGAAAATCATACACCAAAAGACTAAGAAATTGGATTATAAATGAATAACTTAACTATTCTGATCTAGAAGTTCCTGGTGATATTTCAAAATTTAGATAATTGACTTAATTTTAGTTTATTTCTTTTTTAAAAGTCATACAGTGCTAAATTAACCCTAAATAAATCTAGAATTTCATTTGGAGATAAAAAATGCAAGTCACCACAATGTTCATGGGAGCAGCGCATCATTAGGAACACTAACACTACAATATTGAGCTATTTATTTGACTGTTAGATTTAGGGAAGTGCTATGGTGCTCGGAGGTGCCACTGCTATAATAATCCTAAATTTAATTTTTCAAATTTTAAGAAATTTGTCTTAGTGAGCACTATGATGTCAAGCTTGGGGTGCTATTGAGCCAAGCTCTTGAATTTTTTAGAATTTGAGAGTGTGTTACGGTGGTGGGTCTGGAACATTGCATCACTAGGTCTAAAGTTTTAATATTTTTAATAAAATATCTCAAATTGTTGCAACTTAGTATTCAAAACTATATTTTTATATTATGTGAGATTTTGATGATACCAAAATATTATAGTGTTGATTACTGTTTCTCCTGACACATTTTGGAAAAATTTTATTTATGTTGTTTGTGTGTACTAACATTTCAGGGAAATCATATTCCAGACTGTCGAAGACTTCAAACAAATTAGATTAGGATTTCTTATAATTGAAGTATGTACCTTTTCTCTTTTTTTTTTGAGTCGAAGAGACTGTGATTGTAATTGAGTAACCATGCACACACACATTGGGGGAGTGAGTCAAAATTTATATTTTTAAAACTAATTGTATTGTATGATTCTTGAATCATATTGGATGATTTATCATTAGTGATCCTCCAAAAACAAGTTAATCGAATCATGCATTGGAAATTTCTTTTGTACTGTTCGTACTATACGAATATTGGTTCGTACAGACGATGTCTAGAGTATGAAGTATATACGTACTGGTTCATCTCGAACGAACTCAACATTTTTTGAAATGATCGTACTGTGCAAAATTATCTTCATAAGGATGACATCCAAAGTTTGAAATTTTTATGTACCAGTTCATCCCATGCAAACAGGTAAATTTTTTGATATGTTTGCACTGTACGAAATTAATTTCGTATAGGCGACATTCAAAGTATGAAATGGACTTGTCCTTGTTCATACCATACGAAGCATGATTTGATTTAAACAGTTTGTATTATACGATGTGGGATTCATACAGACGACAATCAGAGTATGAAATGGGTTTGTACGAAATCATACCAGACAAACTTGTTCAATTTTGAATTGTTCGTACTATACGATGTCAGTTTGTATATATGGCTGTCAGAGTTTAAAATTAGTTTTTACAGGATTATATAATTATTTTTTGAACTATTTGTACGTGTGAAGTATGATTGGACTATACGATCCAAGATAGTCAAATTAAAATTTTTAATTTTCTGGATAGTTTTTCTTATCCTTTCTATATAAGGGTCCTAAAAACAGACAGTCAAAGTCTTATTCTATAAATTTTCTTTTCAAAGTGAGAATGAGACTATTTTGGGAGAGTGTTTGAGAGTGAGGATAGAGAGATATTGCAAGTAGATTTTATGAAGGGTTCACAAGGTTGCCCAAATGTGATGATCTCTTTATAAGTTTGTCAAAATTCTTCTTTACTTCTTTGAAGACTCTTGAGAGAAGATCTTTGGAGAAGATCTGGTACTTTACCATCACCAGGATGGTTAGAAAGGGTGACGATACTCTGTCGACACCAGCAGGGTGTGAAAGGATGCTGTTTCTCTGTAGTCACCAGGAGGGTGAGAAAGGACAATGACACTCCATCAACACCAAGAGGGTGTGAAAGGATGTCGGTACTCTAATGACACTAAGAGGATGTGAAAGGATGTTGATACTCTACTGACACTAAGAGGGTGTGAAAGGATGCTAGTTCTCTGCCATCACTAGGATGGTGAAAAAGGATAATGGTACTCTGCTGTACTGGGACTGGTGGAAGAGAGGCTATTGTAAGGGCTTCTCCACCTTACTGAGGGAGAAAAAGGAGAATCACTTTGGTATAGTGCAATAACTGAAGAGAGAATCTTTAGGGAGTGGACGTAGGTCAAGTTGGACCAAACCATTATAAAATTATATATTTTTCTATCTTTACTTTTATTGTATTTCCATTTTCTGTAAGTTTTAATTTTTTGTTTGAAAAATAATTTGAGAAAATTTGTCATTATGATTAATTCTAAAATCAGTTTTCTAATTTACCAAGAGAATTTTTAAATTACCAATTCACCCCCCTCTTAGTTAGCTTTGGGATAATTATATTAGGTCTAATAATCTTTTTGAAATTTCAAATGGTATCAGAGCATATATTCAAAAATTAAGATTTATATAACTTTTTGAGATAATTGACTTAATTTTAGTTTATTTCTTTTTTATAAGTCATACAGTGAAAAATTAACCCTAGATAAATCCAGAATTTCATTTGGAGATAAAAAATGCAAGTCACCATAATGTTCATGGGAGCAGCGCATCATTAGGAACACTAACGCTACGATATTGAGCTATTTATTTGACTGTTAGATTTAGGGAAGTGCTATGGTGCTCAGAGGTCCCACTGCTATAATAATCCTAAATTTAATTTCTCAAATTTTAAGAAATTTGATTGAGTGAGCACTATGATGTCAAGCTTGGGGTGCTATTGAGCCAATCTCTTGAATTTTTTTAGAATTTGAGAGTGTGTTACGGTGCTATTGAGCCCAAGCTTAGTGTTCAAAACTATGGAATTTGTATACCTACTGTTTAAATTAAATCATGCTTCGTATGGTATGAACTGGAACATTGCATCACTAGGTCTAAAATTTTATTAATTCTAATAAAATATCTCAAATTGTTGCAACTTAGTGTTCAAAACTATGTTTTTATATTATGTGAGATTTTGATGATATCAAAATATTATAGTGTTAATTATTGTTTCTCCTAACACATTTTGAAAAAAATTTATTTGTGTTGTTTGTGTGTATTAACATTTCAGGGAAATCATATTCCAGACTGCCGAAGACTTCAAACAAATTAGATTAGGATTTCTTATAATTGAAGTATGTACTTTTTCTCTTTTTGTTGAGTCGGAGAGACTGTGATTGTAATTGGGTAACCATGCACACACACATTGGGGGAGTGAGTCAAAATTTATATTTTTAAAACTAATTGTATTGTATGATTCTTGAATCATATTGAATGATTTATCCTTAGTGATCATCCAGAAAGAAGTTAATCGAATCATGCATTGGAAATTTCTTTTGTACCGTTCGTATTATATGAATATTGGTTCGTACAGATGATGTCTAGAGTATGAAATAGATACGTACTAGTTCATCTCGAACTAACTCATCATTTTTTAAAATGATCGTACTGTACAAAATTAGCTTCAAAATGATGATGTCAAAAGTATGAAATAGGTATGTACCAGTTCATCCCATATAAATAGGTAAATTTTTTGAACTGTTTGCACTGTATGAAATTAATTTTTTATAGACGACATGCAAAGTATGAAATGGGTTTGTCCATGTTCATACCATACGAAGCATGATTTAATTTAAACAGTTTGTACTGTACGATGTGGGATTCTTACAGACGACGATCAGAGAACGAAATGGGTTTGTACGAAATCGTACCAGACAAACTTGTTCAATTTTGAATTGTTTGTACTATACGATGTTAGTTTGTATATATGGCTATCAGAGTATGAAATCAGTTTGTACAAGACTATATAATTATTTTTTGAACTGTTCGTACATGTGAAGTATGATTCTACTATACGATCCAATATGGTCAAATTAAAAATTTCAATTTTATGGATGGTTTTTCTTATCCTTTCTATATAAGGGTCCTAAAAACTGATAGTCCAAGTCTTCTTCTACAAATTTTCTTTTGAGAGTGAGAATAAGACTATTTTGGGAGAGTGTTTGAGAGTGAGGATAGAGAGATCTTGCAAGTAGAATTTGGGAATGGTTCACAAGGTTGCCCAAATGTGAGGATCTCTTTATAAGTTTGTTAAAATTCTTCCCTACTTCTTTGAAGACTCATGAGAGAAGACCTTGAGAAGATCTGGTACTTTATCATCACCAGGATGGTTAGAAAGGATGACAGTACTCTGTCAACACTAGCAGGGTGTGAAAGGATGCCGATTCTCTATAGTCACCAGGAGGGTGAGAAAGGACAATGACACTCTACCGACACTAAGAGGGTGTGAAAGAATGCCGGTACTCTGACGACACTAGGAGAATGTGAAAGGATGTTGGTACTCTACCGACTCTAAGAGGGTGTGAAAGGATGCCAGTTCTCTGCCATCACTAGGAGCGTGAAAAAGGATGATGGTACTCTGCTGCACCGGGGCTGGTAGAAAAGAGGTTATTGTAAGGGCTTCTCCACCTTGCTGAGTGAGAAAAAGGAGAATCACTTTGGTATAGTGCAATACCTGAAGATGGAATCTTCAGACAGTGGACGTAGGTCAAGTTGGACCGAACCACTATAAAATTATATATTTTTCTATCTTTACTTTTATTGTATTTCTATTTTATGCAAGTTTTAGTTTTTTGGTTGAAAAATAATTTTTAGAAAATTTGTCATTATGATTAACTCTAAAATTAGTTTTCTAATTTACTAAGATAAATTTTAAATTACCAATTCACCCCTCTTAGTTAGCAATGGGATAATTGTATTAGGTCGAACAACCTTTTTGAAATTTCAAATGGTATTAGAGCATATAATTAAAAATTAAGATTTAGACAACTTTTTGAAAATGATCATGGCTACTTTTGAAATCGTAACACACTTGAAGGATATTCGATCACTAGACCACCACTGTTTGATAACATTCCTTTTTTAAATAGGGCTTGCAGTATACTCCTAAGTAATTTGAAAAGGGTGGTATAATGAGACTAATTGATGTGATATGATATACTGATGAGTAGGAAGTGATGAATCTTATATGAAAGTCACATGATATATGATTTGAAACTAATTTCTAAAAATAAGATTGATATGATTCAGATTGATTCTCATAGGATTGACCTATAGAAATGGATACAGAAAAAATACTACAGGTAACCAGATGCCCAATATTAGTTGCATATGAATATGAAACCAACATATATGAATTGCATAAGTTATATGATATAATATGATATTCACATAATATATGACATGACTGATACATGTATATGACAAGATGGATAAGATTCATATAATGACATATGATGCATATAATTATTATGATATACATGGCATATTGAATTGGATACTCTTCATTTATACATGATACTTGATATATACCTTGATATTATATGATATGTATAAAATAGATATAAAACACATGCTTGATGTGTCAACTATATTGATACACATGAAAAAATATATAAATTGAAATAAAAGGCGTAATTTATAGGCATGTATAAATTCTTAATAAATAAGTTTGATTAAACTTGACATGAGTAATGGAATAATATAACACATTGATCTTTTATATAATTACTAAAAACTAATCATTGAATCTGAATTTTATTGGTTTTAATGACTTCCATTACTAATATGAAATGATACTACTTATATTGACTATCATGTGATCTTATAGTTACATATTCACATTGATATGAATTGAATGGTTACATGCATACTACTTCTATCACATTATATTAATTTTAGTTATAGGTTCTAGTATAATACTAAGGTATTAGTTTACTCCCTACTTTTGACATATTTTTAGGAAGGTATCAGGATCTAGTGGAGTGAGGAAGACCAAGACTTTCAAGTTTAGTTTTATTTGTTTTGTATTTTTGTTTAATTCTTTTGTAACCAGGTGCTATAGAATGAACCTAATGATATTATATATGAATTTTGATGAATAAATATAGATATATTTTGATGTTTTTAATTTTTACTTATTTTTGTACAATTTTCTTATATTAATAGATTATTAAAATCTTTGGTTGATTGATTAATTAAGAGATGAAAGAGGAAATTCTTTTAAATTTAAGTCTTGGGGCATCATAATTTGGTGTCAGAGTGAAGGATATTAATAGAATTGTATTATAACCAGATTCATAGGAATTAATTGAGATGGTGAGTTCTAATAGTATGATGCATTATGATAGTGTAATAGCTCAGCTAATAAGTGATGATCAGAGTAGAAAGGCTGGGAACAAGGAGATTAAGGAAGATAAGTATTTTTAGATATTTCACAAGCTAAAGCCCTTACCATTTAAGGAGCATTAAAACTACATGTAGAAGAAGAATTGTTATTGAGTATAGAGAATTTAGTGTCTAGAGAATAGGAAAGTACCACTAGCAGTATTCCTTTTTAAGGGAAAAGATGAGAGATACTAGATAGGATAGTAGCAGGCAAAATTTAAGCAGAGATGAATATAATGATTACTTGGGCAGAGTTTGTTACTAATGTTATAGATTGCTTCATATCTCTATTAGCACAATAATAAATGCAGGAAAATTTCATAAGGCTAGAATAAGGGATTAAGGAAATGATGTAATAGAAGTATGTGTTTGCTACATTAGCTAGATATACACCTCATTTGGTCAGTATTATTGAGGAGAAATGCTAAAGGTTCTTAAGGGGATTAAATGATAATGTGAGAGATCGATATGTACCATTAAGAATTTAAGAGATTTTAGAGTTAGTTGAGAGAGCAAGATTAGTAGAAAATTACTTAGCCATTCCCTAGTTCAAATAGTACCTGAGCTTAAAATGAGTATGTAAAGAAGTGACATGATTATGAACAAATAAATGAGGACCACCAATTTGCTTTTTGTTTCTTTAGTCAAATCCACATAGTCAACATTATAATACCTCAAGAGATAGACTAATGCTTACCTATCAACTTGAAAAGAGAAATAATTTATTTTATAATCAAA
This sequence comes from Dendrobium catenatum, assembly GCF_001605985.2. Lineage (NCBI taxonomy): Eukaryota > Viridiplantae > Streptophyta > Magnoliopsida > Asparagales > Orchidaceae > Dendrobium > Dendrobium catenatum. The sequence goes on along the minus strand of NW_021318490.1, from coordinate 777,384 downwards.
TTCATCATAAGAAATGTTTAATTATGTCCAAAGGATAAAATAAATATTCACCTATCATTTTAAAAATAAAGCTAACCTAGGAATGTGTTATAGTCTGCATCAAAAGATTTTTCCTCTACCTTAGAATGGAACTGAGATAGGGTTTAATTCAATATAGGTTCTAGACTCTCCATAGATGCAAGCCTCTATAATTAATTACATCTCTAAAGAGACAACTCTTAACTAAAGCGAGGATTATACTTTTAAATTGTATAAAGATTTGATTAAAATTTTGAGTTTAAAATCTTAAAGGCTGATTTAGTTTTAAGAAGAATTTTAAACTTTTATAATTTATTTAGAATTTATAGAAGACACCGAGGGGTGTATAATTTGGTCGTATGCTTGCCTAGAGTGAGTTGCCAGCTATCATCCTAAACATCAATCAATGCCTTATGAATACAAGATAGGATGACTCTATTCCTAATGAATTCACAAGATTTAATTTAGAGAATTTAATCATAACTTTAATATACAAAAATATTTAACTAATGTCATCTATGATATATGAAACAAATGCATAAATGAAATCTTTAATCAATTTATTTAGAAAATAAATACAACCTAGTGCCTATTATAAACATATATTGGCAAAGCTCCACAAAAACATGCTTGGATTTCTACTCCTATGAATGAAGTAGGTTTAAATGTGTTTGATTATTGCCTTATAGTTCCAAGTATCTTATAGGAATCCAAAAGATAATGTCTCACAAAGAAAGAGAAGACATTTCCTTTTGAAGTTCTATATATATGTTTAAGCAAGCACATTTAACCTTTACAGCTCTTGAAATTTATACAACTTAATCTAAATATATTCAAGACACTTTACATTTACATTTTGAGTCTTGCATTTATATTTGTACTTGGGTACATTTTTCTTTGACTCTTTATTCTTTATAAGCGAGCCTACATACATTCTAGTTCACTTCTTTTCATAATAAAGAAAAGATGTCATAAATATAATGAAATACATGTATGGGTACAATGTGGGTGTATATAATTTAATAACTTTAAAATGCACCAATAGAAAAATAATCATGTATAATTTGACAAGTAAAGTATATAAAGTAAATAACCATACAAAGGATATCCTCCAGGCAAAGGCATCCACATAACACCATAACACACTACAAGTCTAGCCTAAGAGTAGAGTCAGTTATCTTAACAAATAAGATCTATAGTATGTGTGGAGTCTGTGTAACTTTGATATGTCTTAGGGGGGGGGGGGTTATTTTAGATTTAAAAGAGCTGTATTAGGTAAGGTCTCTAAAGTGCAAAAACTATTAATTGATAAGTCTTAAGACTCATAATTACATTATTATCATTCCTCTATAAAGGATAGAATGATTGCATAGAGCCCTTAAAATTTTATGAAGCATTTAGGGAGAGCGTACAACATTGGGAGGCACCACTGCCACATGTGCCCAACTCACTATTCATGAGATTTTAGGAGAATTTTGAAAATTATCTAGGAGCACTGTGGCGATAGTTTGGTGGGCATCACGATGCTAGGTCAAAGTGATTATTTTAAAAATAATAAATTTTTGAATCCCTTTATTAAAATCTCTCACTCCCAACCATTCTTACTGGAGAAGAGAAGGATATAAGGAGGAAAGTAGGAGAGAGAAAGGAGAGGAGAGGTTTGGAGGACAAATCTTGAAAATCCTCTATCAAGCTTATTAAGGAAGTTTTCTGAATCAAAGTATGCAACCTACACTCAATTTCTAATTTAATTAAGAATTTTTTTTATAAAAGGTATGTTTAAAAATGCGTTTTCTTAAACTTGGAAAAAATTTCATCGAATAACTTTTAACATAATATTCAATACTATATTCTAAATAAATTGGCTAAACTTTAGAAAAATCTTCTATCACCATCGAACTTTTTGGTGGATGTAAATGCTTCGGTAAAGTAGCAAGCTAACTAGTGGATATTTCACTGGTACCTTTACGACAAAATTTCTTGTAGATGTTCCACCGCCCATTTACTAAAAAATAATTTGCCAGAACATTTACCATTATTTCTAAGACCATTAGTTTATTCAAGCGTATTTTCTACTGAAACTTACCGGTGGAATCTCCGGAAGATATTGTGCCCTCTTACTTAAACCCAACAAACAAATTATAGCAAATTTTTTATGAAAAAGTTGAAGGAAAAGAATATGTATCAAATTCCATCGGAGAAAGCCTTATTTTCTCCTGGCATCGTCTTCCTTTTCATTTTCTTTCCTCCTCATTTAAGATCGCTTCTCTCGCATCAACTACCTCAGCTGAACGCTGCCACCCATCGAGGCTGGTACATTGCCCTAGGTTTTCCACTAATCTTGCTAATGTTCACAGCCTTAGTCACCAAAATTTGCTACCTCATTTGCCAAAAATCTATTATAAGTTTATCCTTTGTCATGGATGTTTTTGATAGCCAATTATAAGAGATTGTACCATGGTCTATTCATTTTGTTGATGAGTTTAGAGAGGGAGTTGATGTGTATATTATTAGTAGTATTCAAATTGGTTTGTTAAAGTAGAGGAATCCTTTGGGAAATTTTTATAAGATGTCATGAGACTTGTAATGATTTATAGTGTAAAATATAGGTCATTAAAAGAGAAGCATAACATTAAGTTAAGTGTTTGTAGAGATTAGTTTTCATATACATGAAAAATATTGGAGAAGCTCTTATGGAATATAAGATTAAAGAGAGTGAGAGAGTTCCCTTAGATGGTTTTGTCATGTAAACTAAGTTTTCACATGCCAAAAATATCTCGGGCGCAAATTGCATTTGCACACAAGTACCCCCTTGAAGACCTATACACACCTTTCTTGGCATGGTAGGATTGAAGACTACGGCCGTGGTGTCACTTGTCACTGACCATACACATTTTTTATTAATATGGAAGGCAGGCTAAGACTCCTTAAATTTCCCCTAAACTGGGTTAACACCAGGAGGCTGCCAAAATTTTCATTGATAGGGGTCTTGTGTGAAATAATTCCATCCAATTTATAAATTAATTTGATTTCAATCTATTTCCCTTCAATAAATGTTACTCCAATCTCTAATATCTTCATAATTTATATAGGATAAATTCTTCATGTTATGGATTTTAAAAATAAAAGAAGATGGATGTATAATTGATTAGTGTAAGGATAAAAGATATTAACAGATGAGTTCATTAATATGGTGTTTTTCATCTGGACTACCTCTCAACTACCTAGCTTCATCTCAGAAGGAAAGTTTCGATGCCAAGGATCGAAACATAAAACTCAAATGAACCTAAGACTAGATGATATAATTATTGATCTATATCGTAGAGGGTTCATGCTAGAATATTATTATTGTACTTCTCATGGTGAGTATGAGCCACATTTCAATTCTTGATGCAGCCCATCTTCAAGTTTTAGCACAACTAAGAAAAAAATATCTGACTTCTTGAGGACTTATTTTATGATACAACTGGGGCAAAATTTGAATAATATATAGAAGATTCATCAAATAGGGCGACACATAATTTTTATGATTTGTTGCATGTTGCCCAATAACTAATATAGAAAGGGTGCACCCCTTACAATCTTCTTCGCAAGCTTTATATGACTATTCCTTACATGTTCCTAATGCTAGTCATTCTAGGGCCACATAATCCAAAAGTAAAGATTGATGAATTCATGAAACTGTTAATCAATGATCTAAAATTATTATGGGAAGAAGAAGTAAGTACATATGATATTTCTACTAATAAAAACTTCATAATGAGGGTGACATTACTATCACTTTGGAACACTTTAGGTAAGTTAGCTTATTCATATTGTATGGATTTTGCAAAGTCATGCACTTTAAAGCATTGAGGGAAGAGCACTTGGTTCGACTGTCGCCACATGTTCTTACCTATAGATAATCCTTTCAGGCAAAAAATGATGCCTTTACTAAAAAAATAAAATCATCATGTCACAACCTCCTCCTAGTTTAACTTGTGAAAAAAAAAATTGAAAGAGTAAGATTCATACCCATAATAGTTGATTCTTTAACATTAGTTAATTACAAATTGCCAGGGTATGGTGTTAACATAATTGGACCAAAAAAATTATTATTTTTTGTCCTTGTCATATTGAAAAATAAACCCGATCAGACATAACTTGGATGTGATGCATATAGAGAAAAATATATTTGATAATATATTCAATACAATCATGGACATCAAAGATAAATCCAAAGACAATGTAAAATCTAGGATGGACTTAAAGGTGATATGTAAGAGGAAAATTTTAGAGTTAACGGATGGTGGAAATAGAAAATTTCTCAAACCAAAATCTCCATTCACCTTGAATTTAGAGCAGAGTTGAATAGTTTGTGAAGGGTGAAGACTCTACAGGCACTAGATGATTATTCTTCCAATCTAAGCAGATGTGTTGACATAAGATCTTGGAGTTTATTTTGATGGAAAAGTCATTACTGTCATATCTTCATGCAATTTCTACTGCCAACTATATTTAGTTATTTTCCAGATCCAATTTTAAAGCCCTTGATCAAACTAAGTATCATCTTTAAGAATTTATGCTCTATTTTTTTTTAATTCTTTAGAGCATCTACTTGTGCATTTATCTATGAGGCTATAGTAGGCGAACCTATTTAGTATCGGTGGAATATATCCTTTTAGAGGTATTTAAATAAACTTAAGAAGACTACTAAAAATAAAACACATCCTGAAGGCTCAATTTGTGAAGCATATCTAATATCAAGATAACCTAATTTTGCTAGTATTATTTTGACATAGCATCACAATCAGTTAGGAGTAATGTACCTAAAAATTTGGGTTATGCATATCACATAAATCATAAAATATATCTATATTCAAAGGAAGTGGTGAACCGTAGGCGCTAGTATTGTATGCTATTTGATTGAGAGCTGCCACATTAAATACCTTGCTTAGCTGTGATGAAGTTGAGCCATATATTGAGTAAGTATGAGTTAGCTTATTCATGGATTTATTACTTATAAATTATAACTATTTAGAATTTGAAAGAGCTTCATTAATGGTTTGAGTACATCAGTATCAATAGAAGTAAAAAAGATATTGAAAAGAAAATTCCCAAATTGGTTCAAAAATATAATTTATATTTTAACTATTCATTTATACTAATTTGTCTTAATTAGTTAACACAATAGTCAATAAACATGCTATTAATATACCAACATTTGATCAGCCAATTAAGTGCATAATCAAGACAGTAATTTGTAGTATATGGTACTAATTGATCTAGCTTAGGAACCAAATAGATTAGTGAGATGTTGGCCATTTTTTTTGGTAAATGGCTATAAATTCCAAACCAACTCTTAGTGTGAAGGTAGGAAGATAGATTATTCTGGCATTCTAGTAATAGGGAACACCCATACATGTGATGATTCTAAGCACTATGTGGTAATACAAGAAACATTATAGTTGAAATATCCAAGTAACTAGCACAATGTGTATCTTTTCAATTGTGATTGGTTTGATTTAGTATATAATAGAGGTAAAATAGTAGATCCACTTTATGGTATAATAAAAGTAAAGTGGGGTAGGAGATATACAAAGTTTGACCCATTCATCATTGCTAGCTAGGTAAGCCAATTCTATTTTGGTAACTTCTAAGTAGATTACAAGGCCAATAGGATTGGCTCATAGTTATGAAAACCAAACCTAGTGGAGTTATTGAGAAAATCACATCAATACCACCAGCACATCATGAAGAGCTTATGTAAAACTTAAAAGATCTTGCTAATAATGCAGATGATCAAATTGTAACTAATAAGAGTGAGTTGTAGTTAGCGGAAGTAGATTTAGATAGAGAGGAAAGTCATGAGGAATTTGATAGTGATGAATATGTTTTATTATATGGAAGTGAATAAAAAATGTTGAGTAAATTGAAGGTAACAGTAGTTAACAATTTTTTACAATCAAATATGAATCAATAATTTATATTAACATTATTTTTTTAATAGCATGAACATAGTTACTTCATTTATTTAATTGATGCTCTATTTAATATCAAATGTTTGTTGATAATATTTCTTTAATTTATTTATTATAATTTATGTTGCTAATATTTATTATTTTTTATATAAATGGCTTCAGGTGATGAGCCTCATCGAGGAGGATTGATCAAAAATATTTTTGGTAGGCACAAGAAGGTGATAAGTGCCTCAACTAGTAGGTCTATGCGTATTGAGGGAACCTCTTCTTCTCACCTTCACACTTAGAGTCAATATAGCCTAGCTTTACATACTCCTTCATCCAGTAACCCATAGTTCTACTCACCAGATCCCCACTTTCCTTTGCCAGATAAAGAAGTGTGCAATATGTGGTTCAAAGAGTTCGAGGTTAGTTATTATACAAATATATTCTATTTTGAATCTTTTTAATTAAGCTAACAAAAAATTATAGTTATATGTTTTTAATGCAAAAAGATTTTTATTGGTTACCCCAACACAATGATAAAATAAAAAAATAATTTTGAGAAGCGCGGGTCGACTCACATGTGAGACATATTTACTAAAATAAGAAAGTCAGGCAAGCGACCACTCTGGATTGATGATAGTGTATGGGGTGAGCTAACCTCTGCTTTGGGTAGACCATATTATATAAGGATGATGGAACATAATAAATAGAATTAAGCTTTTGATGTTAGGGGCATGGGTAGTTCCCTCTATACTGGTGGTTAAATTTCATATACTGAGCATAAGGAATATATGATAAGAAATTTTAAAAGATTTTAATAATTTAATTAAATATGAATACTAATATAAGTATATTGCGGAAAGAGGTGCTGGATAGTGAACCAACCACTGTTGAGTTGCATAGTCACACCCATAAGTGGCAGGAGAACCAATAATGGATTGTTGAATGAGCAAAGAGAGCCTACATGAGTACATAAGTTTAGTATTTTATGTCTCATGTGTATATTGCTTAATATTTTATTAAATTTTATAGGATGAGTATACACGGCTTTGAGAGAGCCAGCTAAGAGAAGGTAAGGGATCTTCTGGTGGATCAGCAGAGTACTTTGACTATTGCACTTGGTCACAAGCGGGAGGAGGAATGCAACCAGCCAATTTTACGGCTTAAGATTGTAAGCCTATGCATATAAGGGCAGACATCTGGTGGCTCTAGCTTTTTAAAAGTACCAAGGGGTCATTATATAGCCAACAAATAGCTTCCCTTCAAGCTGAGCTAAGGAAAGTCAGGAAATCACAAGCGGACTATTAGATTTAGATATAGCAAACTCAATTATTGGATGAGCTACAGAACTTGAGGGTGCATATCAGTGGAAAACAAACAACATCAACAAAGGAGGATACTGATTTTGATTATATATATGTATTGTTATTATTGGATATTTGTCTTCATTTATTTGCCATTTCATTTGTATGTTTAATTTTAAATTGTTTGGTGAATGTTCAAAAAACTCTGAATGATAAACTATTTGGTGAATCTTAAAGTGTTCATTTGTGTTTAAAGTTTGACTAAATATGATATATGTATGATAAAATGTTTTTTAAACTGGATATTTATTTTCATATGCAGGTTTTGTGTTGTAGAATATATAAACCTAACAAAGGGAGCTTTTTTTTTTGTTTTTTTCTATAGGTTTCTGGCATATTATCCATTAGAAATGAAGATATGAAAAAATTGTATTTTATTTATAACTAAAATTTATGCCAAACATTCTGGCAAATTATCCATTAGAATATTCCACCGATCCGTATTCGTCTAAATTTTTTTACATTTTATCCATCGACATTTACGATGAAAAAATTTGGATGAAAATACTTGCAGATAAAACATAAATAAATGTGGCTCTTAAACAACAGAAAATGAGAAATATTTTCAATCAAATTTCATCGCTAATACCATCAAAAATATTTTCATTAGAATATTTATGCTGGAACACAGTTTCTAACATGCATTTTACTATCAAAGTGATTTACGTCAGAAATTTTAGATTATTGGTGGATTCTATCCATCGATAATTATAAGTTTTCCCTTAGTGCTATAAGAATGTAAGTTTCTATTGATTATTTTGCTTTGGAGGAATTTTTAAAATTTTTGGATAAATGTGCCACATTTGAATGCATGTGAAATTGACAAAGTATGTTACACTACATTTTATGTAGTCTCTATTGATTTAGTGACATTCTAGAATATTTAAGTAAGCATCTAAAATCTTGGGGACTCGTATAAGACTAGAATATTTAAGTGCACTATATTTTAATGTTTTAGTTATACAATACATATGCATCATTGTGCATTTCATAGCATTTTGGAGTTCCGTTATGGAAAGAAAGGTGCATTGTGAATTTTTTTCTTTGGCCCAGTGCAATGTATGTTTACTCCATACTACTATGATCTATTTTTTCATAAAAAATAACTCTATGTTGGAAATACTATGCTCTATTTTGTATCTACCCCACACCTACCAAAACTTGGAAGGTAGTGATACATGTGCATTTTTATATCCTTATTAGCATGTGAGTTTAACTTACCCTGCTATCGTGATCTATAAAGTATAAATCATATTTAATTCTAAGTTAGAATAAAAATGAAAATTCTCTATATTTTTGTTTATTTCTATTACAAATTGTAAATTGAATTATGTTATGGAGAAAGGTTGGCCAACTGAGTTCTATACTTATATTCATGTTTAAAATATTTTTGGAAAAGGGAAGGACCTTGCCAAGTAGGTGATAGGAAATATTTATGTGCTTTAGATTACATCGGCTACTTGGTCCTCTAAATATGATTTAATTTGCTAAGGTGCAAGTTTTATTTTATGCAAGTGCATGTAATAAAGTGATGTGAAGAGTATCATTCCCACGGAGAGCCTAGAAATTTCTTAGATTCACTTTAGTACTACCTATTGAAATATTATATTTATATAGCCCTATGATTTAAAATAGTTGGTGCATATTAAATAAAAAGCTACAGATGCAAAAAAGTAACACTTTTTATAGAAAGTCTGAACATATGATATTTAAAATGTTGTATTAGAGTGATTTTCTATATATTATTATTGTGAATCACATCATAAGTACTTATCATCTCTATCGAGCTCATTGGAGTATTAGATAGGATTCCTCTTCACTATAATTGTACTATCACCTTAAGATCTCATAATCATAGCCACCACATGTACATTATGGCTAGTTCACATTTTAAACCTCTAATTGTTATAGTCCTCATATGTCTAGGCTCTCGATTATACTTCATTTTAAGCTTATGTGTGTCTTATATATAATCCAATTGAAGCATGGAGGAATTAAAATTACCTTGAATATATTATAACAATCGAACATGCTCCATGAAAGTGTAATATAATAAGGCAAATATTTTTTCTAAATGTAGAGAAATTGATTTCATTCAATTTTTTTCCAAATTATAATTTTCTTATTAAAAACTATTAAAAAAGTGTATGATATTAATACAACAAAAAACTACAAAAAAAGAGAATAGTATAATAAAATAGTTAAAATTTTAAAAAAGCAACCACATTAATAATAATGAGACTCTCCCTACTCATCATCATCATCATCTTTTTCTTCTTCTTCTGCTATGTTGATGAAGGTTCTGCTCTTGGATACATTTCAAAGGGTGGTGGGCTATTGATGAAATATTGTTGACCATGGGAGTCCATCACCCAGCTCTTAAATATGTCAACCATGGTTATGTTATAGACAGCCTAGTATTGATATTGCCTTTGGTGCTTGAGCATCATATGGTCATGACGAGTGTACATCCCTTATTCTACCCTAGTTAGCGATTTCTTGAAGTGAATAAAAGAAACAACAATCCCATTAACTCTATTTTAGTGGTCCATCACTTGATTGCTTAGGGTCATAGAATCTCTACCCCACTATTAGATGGGTTAGTTTGATTGGCCAAATCGTTCTTCTTGATCTGAAAAGGAGATTTTGAAGGATGTGATCTTAGACCTAATTATGGTAGAAGTAGGCATAATTTGCTTGTCCCATGGGTTTCCTATTACTTCAACTGACTAACATATAGTATAAATAAGATTGGGATGCCATAAACCCATAGAAGTTAACCCCCTAAGAATATACTAAATAGATTGGATGATAATCTTCCCAAAGTCTATCTTTTTTAATGTAATATTTTAAAATGGCTAAATCCTTTGTCGCATCACTTATATTTTTACTAGGCATAAGCTTCTTAGAGATGAAATAATACCAAGCTTCACATGATACCAAAAAAAAATTATAATTTTAACATCTCTTCTTTTTCACCTGGCATTTAAATCACTCCAAGATAGGAACCAAATTATTTACTCATAGTTTATAATAGTAGTACAGAAATTTAGGTACGTGCCACCATTAAACTGAAAATTGGGGGTTTGAAAACTTGGTTTATAGAGACAAGAGTAAAGGAGACTCACTTGTTATAGACAAAGACACACTCATTTTTGGGCTTCTTTGCATTACTGAAGAATTCCCAGATAATACATGCATTTGCAGCATTGGGCTGGATGACATGAAAATCCTCATTGTGTTTAACTATTTGGACCTAGATAACCCTCCATGGTTATCAAACTCTCATTAAAAAATAATGGACTTGCACACTAAATTATTATACTGCTCCTTTGTGGAAACACTAACAAATCTATGGGCATCATTAAAAGTGGATCTATATCTCTTCCCATTGATAAAATGTTTTGGGGCCATTTTAACAAAGAAATAAACTAGGGATTTAGAACTTGAATATTTGAGGAGCTTTAAGAATACAATGGTGTAGATTAAAATGAAATTTTAGCCTCAATTCATATTTATAAACTGACCAACACTGCCATATTGGCTTGGGTAGTGTTTTGATGATAAGTTAATATGATCAACATGGGTACTTACGCTGCAACATTGGGGAAAGGTAGGGCAGCAAAGCTCACTTACGAATTTGGAATCACAGGCTATTTAACTATGAGATTGTCGAGGTACTTGACACATGGTGGAACAACAGAGCTTAAAGCAATTGCCACCATAACACTTCATCTACCCTATTAATATTTTGACTAAGCGTTATGGCACTCCATCAAAATTAAAAATTACTGGAGAGCTTAATATCATGGTACTGCATGGACAACACTGTAGTGTTCCAAAAGGTGATTTGGATCTATAGAGTATGATTCCTCTGTCACTTTGGTGTAATCACTTAATAATTTTATTAATAATTGACAAAACACTGTAGTACTTTAGAGTATAGAATTGTGGCTATAGACAAATTTTCCAAATTGAACTCCTACACCCAAAAGTAAAACCAATACACATAATAATGATACAACAAAGCTCAAATCTAACCACAGGATTTTCTAATCAAAATAAAGAACATCAACCACACAACCTCTAATAATAAATAAGGGTTATCAATTGGGATGCTTTGAAATAATTTTAAGGTGTATAGTCTTTAGCTAGTCTATTCCAAAACTCTATCCAAGATGGGCAGCTCTATAGAACTTCAAATGAGATGAACATCTCCTTTAATATTAGGTTTCATTATTTGACCATTTCTAATATTTATCATCAAATCTAGGTAATTTTATATTAGTAGTCATTGATTTTATGTTAAATAGTAATTATGAGACTTAGATATTGAATCAGATAGAGAGTAACCAAGGTTTGGGCTTGAAAAGGTGAAAGTCCAAGGTTTGAAAAATTTATTTGCAAGCACCAAAACACTATGGTTGGCGGTGCCCCAACTTTGAGCTCTCAAGTTTTTGGATACAAAACTAGGTTTGAGCATGCTCTGCAGTGTTGAGGAAGAATAGCCATGGCACTAGGTCTCAGGTGAGCATATTCTAGGAGCATCTAAAAGTTCCCTTGTATCACTGCAATGCTAGTAAAGTAAGAACCAAGATGTTGTAAAAAAATAGTTGATTTAATATAAAAAATATATAAAACCATTAACCATTCCATTTACACCAGCTTCTTATTGGAGAAGAAAGGAAGAAGAAAAGAGCAAAGAGAAAGGAAGAGAGATAGATTTAGAGGCCAAATGCCAAGATTCATCCATCGAACCAGTTCAAGGAATTATAGAGTTTAAGATAAACCCCTGTCTATGGTTTTAATTTCAGTAATATGTGGCTTCTTGCTCTGCTCAAAGCATTTTGATTATAAGAAAGAGAAATTTTATCAGTTTATTTTTCCTAAATATATTTCCAAGTATATTAATGAATTGAGGCTTTTCTGATAAATGCAGTAGTTATGAAAAAGTCTATTATATTAGAATTGCATTATGAATTACATAATATTAGAGATGTTTTATACTCATGTGGGGGAAAAATAAACTTTTTTTATGTTATAAGGGCCCTCCATGTACTCTTATGGCCCCATTTACCAGATGCAAATGTGGGTGGGATTTTGGCTTCGCTTATTAGAAGAAAGTGTGGGAGGTTAAGTAACACTGAAGGTATCTTCTATTCCTATTATCTTGATGTAGATTTGGGAGATATTCTAGCTCTACTTGCTATGGATAAGGGTGGGAGCTTGAGGGAGATAAAAGTGAAAATGGAGTTATAAGAAATCATCAAGACATGATTATTATAATCCGTGTATTACATTCTTTTAATGGATTAAGTATAAATGATAATCTAAAATGAATGTTGGAAAGTCTAAAACTTGATACATGTTCTAATGAAATATTAAAGCTAAGTTCAATTGAACTTCTGAGGTCTCGTGTTTTGTGAAGCATATAGAAATCTTTTTATAAGTGAGTTATAAGTAAGTAAAAATGTTAAGTATGTTATGGAAATATATTACTAGTTTATTTTTCCCTTTATGTCAACTTATTACATTTTATTATACTGCATCTTTACTTTAAATTTGAATATTAAAAGCTTAAATGGGTCAAGATAGGAAGTCTACTAAGCTAGTTATGCTCATTCCATTCTTTTAATATTTCAGGGAACGTAAAGGTCATGCCGAATAGATCAGGTACAGAGGCAAGGTTTTTAATTCGGATATCTAAGGTACGATTTTATAATACAACATTAAATTATTTGATGTATAAACTTCTATGATTTGAATTATTATAAGAGTATTTTGATTAAATGAAATGTTTTCTCCTCCTTTTATATGTTTTGGAAAAATCTAATAGCTTTTGTTGTTTGTTATCAGTGGATGAGTTAGTTAATTTTAAATTCATGTAAGTCAAATCCTTTGCACTGTTAACCTTAAAAATCTTATTAGATTTATGATCTTTGATATCAATAACTTTATAATGATACACCTTTATAATAATGAATGAGTTTAACCACATGGTCTTCAACTTCCAAGAAAGTAATTTTACTTTTGAGTTAGACAATAAAACTTCTTGTCTAGGCTTAAATTGTTTCTCAATGATCTTATGATCATGTCACTTTTCAATTTTCTCTTTGTATAAATTTGATTTTTGTGGGCATCATTTCTAAAATTTTCCAATTCATTCAACTATATCAACATTTTTTCTAAAGCATCCTTAAGATTATTATTTAATTCTTTTATTGCCCTAGAAGCTTTATATTCTAACTATAGGTACAAATGGCAAGCCTTCCAAAAATTAGTTTATAAGGAAACACTTCAATTGGAGTCCCATAAGTAGTTCTATAATCCCATAATGCATCATCCAATCTCAATGAACAATCCTTCCATTTTCTCTAAAATTCTCTTAATCACTCGATTACTAATTTTTACTGATAATTAGTCTTGGAATGATAAGTTGTCGATATTTTATGCTTAATTCCACATTTAGAAGTTTCATTTTCAATTCTTTTCACATTTAGAACAATCCTTCCATTTTCTCTAAAATTCTCTTAATCTCTCGATTACTAATTTTTACTGATCATTAGTCTTGGAATGATAAGTTGTTGATATCTTATGCTTAATTCCACATTTATAAGTTTCATTTTCCATTCTTTTGTTATAAAAAATGGCTATGCCCATCACTTTTGTTGACGCTAGGCACTCCAAATAAAAAAAAATACTTTTTCAACAAAAACTTAATTACTAATTGAGTATTAGTTTTAGGAGGTTCTATAATTCAATCCATTTAGAGATATAGTCAACAACTATCAAAATTTATTAACTTTGAAAAGATTGAACGTAAGGACCAATGAAGTCTAAACCCTAAAAATAAAATGTTTTAACTTCAAGCATTTAATTAAGGAAAAAAAGCACTTAATTAAGGGCATTTCATTTATTTTAGAAATCTTTCCTACTCTTTGGCATCTATCACATCATATAAGATATCCATTTACATTCTTAAATAGGTTAGGCTAATAAAATCCATATCAAAGAATCTTAGAAGTAGTACTAAAGCCTTTAAAAGGCCATTTATATTCAAAATCATGACATTGACTAATGATGGGTTCAATCTCTTTTTGAGGGACACATCACCAAAGAATTTGGTCTTTAAACTTTCTAAACAAATAAGGCTCATCTTAGAAATAGAATTTGACATCATGCAAAAATTTATGCCTTTAGTTAAAAGACATGTTAGTGGGGATAACACTAATACCAATGTAATTAATAATGCCAACATACTAATGGGGAAGGGGTTACGGTGGAGTGTAATTCTAAATTATAATAATATATACTTAAGGCTCTGTCTTTCCTAAATAATGCTTAGGTTTTAATCAATATAAATTAACAAACCCCATATAAGTTACACTAGTATGCATACTGAATCAGTAATAAAGTGATATAGTAGTGTCGAACACACAAAGAAATATGCTTTCCACCAATCAACTACTATTGTTTACTCTAATCACAAAATTATCCAACTTAAATAAAAATATTTTTTGTGGATATTCAATTACTGAATAAAAATAGTAAAATAATGAATATAATATTTTGAATAAAGTATTTTATATTGATGAATGAAAATTGCATATCTTTCCTAATGAAATTTTTAATTGTGATATGATTTAGAGCATTTGCATCCCTAGATCTCTATCAAGCCTGTAGGGGTTAATAGGATATCTATTGATCTCCTATAGTTAATCTTCTTAAGAACCTAGCAGGTTTTCCATTCTATGTCTAGGTATGCAAACACACCATTTCAATATTCCTGATTATTCTTTCATTCCACCATCAAAGTTATACATCACACTAGGTTTTAAATATACATATTATCACTATATTCATTAAATAAAGAGCGAGATAATATTTACAACATCTTTTAACTTTAGAGCACAAGAGTTTTCATTAGTAATTAATAAGTTATATACATCGTTAATCCAAAATTACATAATTAGCTAGATGTAAAAGAAAAGATAAGCAAACTCATTTTCATTAAAATCATAGAAGAAAGAAAATATAAGAGAATGATATCACCAGGAAGGTTCAATGAATCTCCTCTACACTCCTTCCTTAATGTATAGAGTTGCTCCAACAAACAAGGACTAACACTCTAACGATGGTATCAAATAGTTTTCTAAATTCCCTTAGTTGTGAACCTAAGAGGGATTTAGAGAAGTACTCTAAAATGTACTAAAATAAATTAAGTAATTGAACTCCCCTACAAACTTAACACATTGACTATTTATAGGAAACCACAGTAGTCAACTGGCATTGTAGGGCTTGAAAGGTCGGCAGTGCTGCATCCAAAAAATGAACTAACATCGTTACACTATTATTTTGGCTCTTCCACGGTTCTTGCTGATGTGGACTAGTTAGTAAATAGTCATGTCATTTCACTGATAAGTCATGTCCTTAGGTAGTTACAACTGTCACACTATGACACTGCTGAATTCTAAACATTGTAGGGCTAGAATAATAATTTGAGCACCAAGGTGTAATAGATTGTGATACTGTGACACTTGAAGATTATAAGCTGGGTGCTGGAAAGTTCAATCTTTTTTCATTGCATTACTGTCCAAAAGAGAAGTTGGCACCGCCATGTCTATATTATGGCACTCCAACGATTCCTTTGATGGTGTTGCAGTGTTCTTTGGTTAGTCACCATGGTGTTGGATGTTACTTAAAATTTTGTGCCTTTTTCTATATTTTTTTCTTTACAACATAACTTAATAATACATTTTTATTGGAAATATATTACATAAAATAACACATTATTTATACTGATCAAATTCTTTCTAGCTTGAACTCTTGCTTGTCCTCAAGTAAATAAAAATATTGCAATCTTGATTAAATAATTAACCAAAGTAAAAACTAATAATTTAAAATTATTAAAATATGGAATAATACATAATAGTCTAGAAGTAAGAAAAATGAAAAAGATTATAATTCTAATTTAGAAAAAATTACTAATAATTATACTAATTAGTCATCATTATTATTGCTTAGTTTGAATTCACAATTTATAGATTTAATTATTATCTTTTGAATTTTAAAACAATAATGTTGTTTAAGGATTAGATATGTTAGTGGTTAAAATTGAATCTTTCATTAGCTCTCCATCAATTATACTAGTTTTATTATTTTATCCTTTGTGAATTTTTAGTATAAGATTGTAATCGAACTCTAGGCTTTTTACTGTTACTAATTTTTGAATGTACTCATCTTTTATTTTTCTCTCTATAATAGAACTATTTTAATAGTCCTTTTTTATTTGGAGTCATAGTTAATAATTTTTAATATCCATTTTTGCTTTGAAGCCTTTTACAATTATAATAAATTTAATCTAAGAATTTAATAAGATTACTAATTTAAAATTTGTATTACTTATGATTTCTAATTTTAATCTACTCATATATAATCTTCAATTTTAACTATTCATATTTAATTAAAAATTAATATATAAAGGTATAACTTATAATTTTAAATTGAAGCAGTAACTTAAATGATCTAATTTAGTTAATTTTTAGTTTTTCCACTTTATGAAGTAGAAATAGTGTTCATTTGAACTATGATCTAGGATTTTATTAGCATCCTAATTTTAAATATTTTTTAATTATTATTTTTACTAAGGTTAATTAAATAATCAGAATGCAAAAATTATAACAAGCATTAGGGGAATTTCAATAAAATTTAAATAAAGGAACAAAAAAATAATCAACACTATACATATTTTCATATAAAAGATAAAAGGAGCATAAAATATATGTTAAAATAACATAACATATCATATGTTATAATATAACTAGTCACTAGGCACCGTGCATAGCATACTGGCTTCTAAATCCAACATAAAAAAAAACAAGCTCCAATTACTCATATAAGTGTATTATCATCTAAAAAATATATGAAATACAATCAAGATACAGACACACATCCTCTTTTCCTTGAACTTCAAGATTTCCTTGTTCATCTAATCGCATGGTTTCAATCTATGACCATTGACCTTAAAACTGTGAAAAGTCTTCTTATCTTGAATGCAGATGGCACAGTGAGATATATTTTAATAACAGAATATGGGCCAACCCATCCAGATTTAATTTTTCTATAGTAGAACTTTTCATAATCAAAGAGTATAACATCTTGAACAGGATGAAATTCATACTTTAAAACTTCACATTTATGTATTTACTTCATTTATGCCTTGTATCTTCTTGTATCCTTAAGAACTTCATCATTAAACTTATGAAGTTTATTGATGATAGCAGAACTTTACATGTGGAGAAGAGAAAAGAAATCTTCATTTTTCTAATGTTCTTCACTTTTAATCTTAGAAGAGGAATGTCTTTGCTTGATTCTACCTGTTACTTAAGTTAAATTTTCATGAAGATGAAGATAGCATTATACCCAAGAACTAACAAGGATTGAGAATTAAACTTCCATTATGTCATTTTTATCATTTCCAATTGAAAGGAAGTCATAATGTTTTAGTGTTGTGGCACTAAAGGTAGCGTTGCAATGCTTTCTTATCTCTTAAGGGTTTTTTTAATGCAAACTTAAAAAAAAACTAACAATCTCTATTTATCACACCTAAGTTATAAGCTGGGTTGCCTCCCCTAAAGTGCTAAGTTTATAGCCTTCAGCTAGACTTAATAATATATTAAACATAATTCTAGGTTGCCTCCCACATAGTGCTAAGTTTATAATCTTCAGCTAGACTTTCCTAGATTTTTTAATTTAGCTGGGGTATATTGTTTCCATTCTTTAAATGGCTTCCATTAAGATCTTTTTTTCTTTTATTATTGGATTAACTTCAGTATTACTAGGTAAATATCCAAGAGGTCTACTATTGATTGAAATTGTAAGCTAACTTAATTGGGTTTCCAAAATTTTAATAGAAATAACTTGGTTTTGTAATTGAGATCCAAACTACATAATTACATCTTCCAATACTATTTTTTTTATTTTCAAATTAATTGCTTTTATTCAATCTTAGAGGATATATAAGTCTAGGATTAATAGAAGGGTGTTGAGAAGTGTTCCAATTTACTCCATGATTATTTTTCCCATTATTCCATTGATTAATATCACCCATATTATTTGACTAATTAAAATTAGGATGATTTCATGAACCTGGATTATATGATTTCAGCTGGTCATTAAAAATTATTAGTAGCCAATTTATTAATTAATTCATAAGCTTTCTTAAATTTCTTAGACATTAATGATCCTCCAACTACAACATCAATTATAGCTCTAAGATATCATACTAATCTATTATAAAATATTTGAATAAATAACCAATCAGGTAATGCATGATGCGAGCATTTTCTAAATATTTCTTTAAATCTTTCCCAACTCATATAAATGAATTCTCGTTCAAACTGAGTAAAAGAAGTTATGTCAATTCTAAGTATGATAATTTTTAAAGTGAAAAATACTTAGCAAGAAACTTATGAGCTAACTCATTCCAAGTGGTTATAGAGCCTAAGAATAAAGAATTCAATAATATTTTAGCTTTAGATCTTAGAGAAAAGGAAAGTAATCTAAGTCTAATAGCATAATCACTAACACCTTTGTAAATTAGGATATTCTATGGGAGTTCATCCATACAGAGAGTTTTAAACCATTTGAATAATAACTAGTTTTAATTCAAAATTATTATCTTAAATTGTAGGTATATTTATGTTTTATGTCTACTAAAGGGTTTGCATAATCCTTAAGAGGACTAAAATGACTTCACTCTAACTCAGGTTGAGTCATTTTTAAAATATTTTTACTTTTTGAATTTTAGAAAGGGTTCTCTTAATTTCAGGATCAAATGATAATAATTCCTTTCTATGGCTGCAATGCATATAACCAAGAAAAAATAAAATATATAATTAGTGATCAATGAAAATAAAAAAAATAAATATGTAAGTAGGTCTAACTATTTAATTAATTCAACAATATAACTAAAATATTACAAAAAGCGTCATACTTCCCTGACAACGACTCTAAAAACTTAATGGGTATAGGGCTGCGATGGAGTGTAATTTCGAATTATAAAAATATATACTTAGGCTCTATCTTCCTTAAATAATTCTTAAGTTTTATTTAATATAAATTAACAAACCCCACTTAATCTAAGTAATTATACATGACAAATTAAGTAATAAAGTGATAGAGTAAAGTGTTGAACCCACGAGGAAGTATGCTTTCCAGCAATCAACTACTACTATTTACTCTAATAAAAAAATTATCCTCCTTCAATAAAAAATGTTTGTTGTGGAGATTCAATCACTAAATAAAAATAATGAAATGATGGATATAATATTTAAATAAAGTGTTTTAGTTTGATGTATGTAAATTGCATATCTTTCATAATGAAATTATTAATTGTGATGTGATTTAGAGTATATGCATCCCTAGATCTCTTTTTAGCTTGTAGGGGTGAAAAATATATTTATTGATCTTCTACACTTATATCATCTTCTTAAGAATCTAAAATGTTTTACATCCTATGTCTAGGTATGCAAACACATTATACATTATTCCTGGTTATTCTTGTATTCCACCATCGGAACTATATATCATACTAGATTTTAACTACACATATGACTACTATGTGCATTAAATAAAGTGAGAAATAATATAGAAAACATCTTTTATCTTTAGAGCACAAGAATGTTCATTAGTACTTACTATGTTATCTACATTATCAACCCAAAACTAAGGAATTAGCAAGATATGAAATAAAAAAATAAGCAAACCCATTTCCATTGAAATCATAGAAGAAAGAAAATAAAAGAAAATGATATCACCAAGAAGGTTCAATGATTCTACCCTACACTCCTTCCTTAATATATAGAGTTGCTCCAACAAACACGAACTAATACTCTAATGATTCTATCAAATACTTTTCTAAATTCTCTTAGTTGTGAACCTAAGAGAAATTTAAATAAGTATTCTGAAATGTACTAAAATTAAATAAGTGATTGAACTCCCCTACAAACATAACACATAGACTATTTATAGGAAAATAAAATAGGCAACTGGCATTGTGGGGCATAAAAGATCAGCGGCTGCAAATAAACTAACGCAACTGCACTGTTATTTTGGCATTGTCGTGGTGTGTGCTGATAGGGACTAGTTACTTAGTGAATAATCATATCGTTTCATTAACAAGATGTGTCCTTGGGTAGTTACAACTATCACACTATGACACTGCTGACTTTAGAATGTTGTAGTGTTAGAATGACAATTTGGACTCCAAGGCGTGATAGATTGTAATGCTGTGGCACTTTAAGATATTAAGCTGGGCACTGTGAAGCTGGCTCTTCTCTCATTACGGTGCTATCCAATAGAGAATTTGGTGTCTCCATGTCGATATTGTAGTGCTCCGATGGTGCCTTTGATGGCTTTGTGGCTTTATTTTGTCTAACATCAGGGCACTATATGATACTTAAAATTTTGTGTATTTTTCCTGCACAATACAACCAAATAACACATTATCACTGAAATATAATACATGAAATAACAAATTATTTACACTTATCATATAGCAAGGAAAATTCCAAGAATGTAATGAGTATAACTTTTCATTAGAGAAAAAATCATTAATATCCTTATCATTATCATTAGAGTCCTCCCTCTTCAATCTAAAGAAATGATCGACCACATGATTTTTTGAACCTTTCATTTCCAAAATCTATACATGAAATTCCTTTAGTATTAATTTCATCTGATTAATTTAGGCTTCCCATCTTTCTTGGTTAATAGGTATTTGATAGCATAATGATCAATAAAAATAATTACTTTAGTGCTCATTAAACAATATCTAAATTTATTAACAAAAGAAAAAAACTATAGTTAGCACCTCTTTTTCAATTATTGTATAATTAATCTAGGCATCACTAAGAGTTCTACTAGCACAGTAAATAGCATGACATTTCTTATTAAGACTTTGACCTAAAATTTTCTCCTTTGGCATAGTCACTAGCATCACACATAAACTCAAAATTTAGAGACTTTTAAGGTGAAATAATGATAAGTGTAGGAACTAAGTACATTTTAAGCTTCTCAAATACAACTAAATAATCAAAATAAAAATCAAAAGGCATATATTTTTCAAGTAAAGGATAAAGTGGTTTGGTAATTTTTGAAAAATCTTTTATGAAATGCCTCTAAAATTTGCATGACCTAAGAAACTCTGAACTCCCTTAATAGAAGTAGGAGATGAAAAATTCTTCATCACTTGGACTTTTTCCTTCCAATCTCCACACCCCTCACATAGATTTTATGTTTGAGGACACTATATTCCTTTACCATGAACTGGCATTTCCCTAATTAAACACAAGGTTGGTTTACTCACATCTTCTAAAAAATAATTATAAATGATCTAAGTAAATATCGAATATTGTTCCAAAGATTGAAAAATCATCCATGAAAACCCCAATGCCATGCTTAATTAAATCATAGAATATTAACATCATACATCTTTGAAATGTAGTAGAGGCATCTCACAAGCCAAAAGCCATACGCCTAAATGCAAAGGTATTATAAGGACCAGCGAAAATTATCTTATCTTGATCTTTTGGGGCAATGGAAATTTGATGGTATCTTAAGTAGCCATCTAAGAAACACTAGAAAGGATTCATGACTAATCTATTAAACATTTGGTCAATGAAGGGCAATAGAAAGTGATCCTTCTTAGAGGCTTTATTAAGCTAATCAATATAGATCCTCCACCCAGTCACCATCCTAGTAGGATTAAGTTTATTCCTCTCATTTACAACAATAATTAATCCTCATTTCTTAGCAACAAAGTGACTATGAATATCCTAGTCACTGTTATAAATATGATAAATGATCCTTTCATCCAACCACTTCAAAATTCCTTTCTTTAGCACTTCTTTCATTGTCGAATTCAACCTCTTTTTCAATTTTTGGTAGATAAGAGTCTTCTTAAAAAATCTTATGCATACAAAAAAAGGACTAACCCCCAAATGTCAGAAATAGACCAGCCAAACACAATCTTATATGAACTAAGGACTTTAATCAACTTACCATCCTGATTATTTTCAAGCGTGATAGAAAATAAAAGGTAAAGTTGAGTCCTCTCCTAAAAATGCATATTTTAAATGAGCAAGATGTGACAAGTAGCATCTTACACATTTAGAAATAATAATAGACATGATACAAAAAATTATACTAATCACCTAAGTTTTGGAACTATGGATATTACATCTTAAGATCATTTAGGTAGTGCTCCATTAATGGAAAAGATTGACACACCTTTCAAATTAGTGACAAGTAGCATGTTAAACACATTTGGATATATTTTTATTTTAAACACTAATAAGATATTCAAGTTTAATGTTCCTAAGATCAAGGAGTTTTTGAGCTAATATTTAATATCTTAAAGCCAATCCAAGCATAGGAAATGATTTCAATAGAAGGTAAGGGAGAGTTACCTAAATTCATCTAGCCAGAGAAATATGAAATTGAAAGTAGTGAGGAGTCAAACAAAAAGAGATTAATTATTTAAGAATCCTATGAAGCTGTAATCATTAGTGATTAGAGGGTGACTAAGAACATCTTATCAATGATAGTGATTAAAGTGTCCACGGTATCTTACCATGCTACTGAGATCGCTAGCAACGGTAGTGAACAAGATTCAACCCCCAAGGCTGCAAATTCTAGTGATAGGGATAAATTTTAAGCTCAATCTTACAAAGTAGGAAGTGCAAGATTTAAAGGTGACTAATTATTTAGTGAAGAAACATAAAGAGGAGTCATTGATGATGCTCTCTATAAGAAGGATTGATGAAATTTTTATAAATGTGATATCATTAAAGAAATTCAATACTACCATCAATGAAATTGAGAAGGATAGGGCAACCGAGCAAAATGATTATTTTTTTAGATATTTTTCCAACTTTAGAGGTCTTTAAATGATGTTGAAGTAAAGCTAATCTTATTTAGTAATTGCATTATCTAGTTTTTAATGGATTCATCAAAGAATTGTACTATGAGACTAATATGGTAGAGATTGAAGTTATTATAATAAGGAAGTTCATTGAAATTTCCTTAATGTGTCATTTCAAAGTAGGTAGGGAGTTCACCCTTTTTCAATTGATATAATGTTGCATTTGAGCCAAAATTAAAAAAAAGAAAAACATGAAAAAAAAATATTTGAGCTAAGATTTTCGAGCATAATGTGAAGGCCTTCAATTTAACTACATGACGAGTTCACATCGATGCCTTATCCAGTTATCATTCTTAGTCAATAATGATAAAATATTCAAAATTTCCAATATATATAAGCTCTTTAATGACGTTGTCGAGTTGGTAACATCCTCCTTTTTGTGATCATAGTATTTGTGAAAGACAAAGTATTTTGATGGGTTTCAAACATATGATGTTGTGTTCATTGAAAGCATTTCATATAAAGCTTGATATACGACCTCTGCAAGAGACGCATGAGGAGGATTATAAGTCATATGCATAAGCTACAAAAGTTATCTCTCATCTCTTAAAGAGGATGTCAGATTAGAATGGTTCTTTTTTGCCTCTCGAGGTGGACCTGATTGACCAATGAACTAACAATAGGTTATCCCCCCCCCCCCTAACCACAATTAAAAAAATTCCATTTAAATATATAAGATGATCTAATATTGATTAAAATTGTTTGACACCTGATTGACTCCAGTTTGGCATATAAATTAATATATTTGAAAAATAATATTTTATTACATTAAAATTCTTCTGTTTGTTCTACTGACCCTGCAATCTAGGTAACTCCCCATAACACCGTCATACTTTCGATATTACATAATGCACTCTAATGGGCTTTATGGACATAATGGGGCTTTATGGGCCAAATGGAGCTTTCTAACATGCAACATTAATTAAATAATGGATTAAAGCACTAAACACTTTAAAATTAGTGCAAGAATGCACATGCTTCCATCATAGTCTACATTCTAATAAAAATAGTAGGAATGGCCTACTTAGCTTTAATTTTGCTTTGCAATTAGCTTGGGCTTATCTAATATTATATTACAACCCATTACTTTCTTTCTAGCAAATTATTTAAGAACCATCGATTACCATTGAGCTTATCTAATTGCTTTACCATCATTATTACAATCCATTCATATGTGGTGATAAAATCAAATCTAATCCATTATTACAATCCATTCCTTTGGCTCACATTTCTTATATCATACTAAAGTTATAATTGATATTTATGTGGAAGAAAAAGCCTCAATCCCCCTAATTTTAGCTGATTCTTATGTCCTCTCATATAGATATATCCATTTAAAACCACAAAGTAGGATCATGGTGGGGAAGTCTAATGCTATCAATTTGACTTGACGGACAGGATGAGTTCAAATTTGATCTAAAGTTTATATGAATTTGAATTATTTATTATATGGGTCAAAATGATTGATCCGAATTCAACTCGACCGAAATCTGCCCAACCATAACCCGACCCATTTAACTAATTTATTATATGATTTATACAATATTTTTTGAATCAACATAAATCAATAAATCCGAACACGACTTTATAAAACCGAACACTACCTATTTAATTTGAATCCGACCCATTAACTAAAATTTGAATAATAATTAGATCAATGTCAAGTTAATTTTAAATTTTCTAGTCGATTCAAATCTAAATTTTGTTATTCAGATCTTTATTACATTATGATATTACAACATTTATTGAAGCTCCTAAAGAAGTATATCATGTGAAATGTGGGGTGGAGAATGGATAAGCTCTATGAAGAATATTTATTTATGACACATTGAAGTGTGACAGTTTCCTCCGAAGAAAATTTAATTTCCAATAGATATCATATCATGAATAATCATGACATGCACGAAAATGAATAAGCAAGTAAATTATTAGGAGATATTATTACATACAGAGTCCAGACGTAACTTTTTATCCGGACATCAATGAGATGATGCCACGCAAGTTTTTTTTTTTTTGAATTTTCTCTCTATTGTACATACACTGCGTACAAAAGAGAGGAAAAAAAAAAAACATAGCTCTATCTGAATAGAGTCCCAACAAAATCCAGACTCCGCATGTAATAATTTTTAAATTATGTGATGTTAGGAGATATAAAAAAACTTCTTATGGAGTTGATGCAGACGTCCACTAAATCCTCAAAATAGGCGCATCGTACGAGATTCGCTTAGCGTGAAGCTTTCACCATGCTTCGTTAATATTAGGTCTTATTAAAGCTCCACTGAAGTCGGCAGAGATTGAGGGCAATATCTCTACATTGATTTGTAAAGCTTTCTGGATTTACTTTGAAGATATTTGTGACTGTAGAGAGACAGAGATTAAGAGATTAGTGTAAGTGTACTATTTCTTACAACAGCTGTCGTAAAATTAGCTGCAAAAGTCATTACTTCAGAAGTGTTTTATGGGACAGCAATAGCTAGCAGAAAATTTGGCCACCGCCATTGCGAATAGTAATAATAAAATAAATAGTTTTCATATATTTAGTTATTTGGAGAAAAATTAATCCTTGATTACATATGGAGTTAAATTAAATTAAGCCTGTTAATGGGAGGTTTTTTTTATTAATTTTTAATTATTTTATTTGTATTTTGATATTTTAAATATGAATTATTATTATTATTTTTAGTGATATTATGTTGGGCTATTTGGTTTATTGTAAATACGTGTAAATTATTTTGAATGCAAGGGTTTTGAAAATAGTGATGTTTGATTTGAAGTAAAAGGAATGTTGAGTAAAATTTTGAAATAAAAGGGATTCATTACTAGTTCAAATCTATTTTATTTGGAATTTCTTCGATTTTGATGATTTCCAAATACATTTGAAACTCACAGCCATTCCTTTGGCTAGCTGCCACCCATTACATGCGGAGTATAGACACAGAGAACAATTATGCTTTCTGACTGTGAATAGTAAAAACACAATGGTGAACAGTAATTGTGCTTTTGCTGTTCACAGTCACACAACCAAACGGTTCTCCGCATTCGGACTCCGCACTTAATAATCTCTCCCAATCATGCCAGTATGTTATCATTATGATACAATCTATTTCTAAAAGATTAGAACTTCTCACAACAACTAAGGTTTTGTTTTGGATAGCTTTCTTACTGTGTTTTAAAGCACATTTTTAGTTGAAAAATTTCTTAAAAACAATAAAAAATTAATGGACAAAATCTATCCCAAACGAAGCCTAAGTGTTATCTTCATTTGTTCAATTTATGCCCACTTATCTATCTTCACATCATTGATAACAATCATTGTCACAAAAATAAATCTAATTACCAATTCAATCTATAAAGCTTTTAAGGTTAGTGTGATTCTTGATTATTTTATAGAAGCCTTTAATTTAAATTATTTTCGTTGTGGTTAGTTAATTATTTAATTAGTTACCAATATGTTAACAATTTATTAAATAAATTAGATATAAATATGTTAATTACAATTTAAATTAATCTTAAAAAACTATTATTAAATAATAAAAATATTATTTAAAAATAGTAATACTTCTAGCCTAATTAAAATTTAATTTACTTATTCAATATTGTATTAAATTAGTTAATAATCAATTTAAATGTTATTTATACTAATTATGATTTCAAACAATGAGATCATATATATATATATATATATATATAAATTTATTGAAAAAATAAAGCTCTTTCAATTTATATTATATCTATCTTAAAATAAATTACAAAAATTTTAATTTATCAATTTAAAATTTTGATTATAATATTTAACATAAATTTTTCCAACTTAAGATGACTTTCAATATCATTTGTTTGGGCATTATTTTTATGCTGCTTTTTAAAAAATTTTATAATGTGAAAATAATTTTATAATTTTTTTAAATAAAAAATTATAGCCACTTCATATAGACTGAAGCCTATAATTTTTTTGACTATATGAATCTCTACATTGACTCTATTCTCTAAATTATGACCCAAATTTCTCACTTTCAGAATTAGCCTTATTTTTTAGGGTGGGAAAAATAGAATTGTGAGGTGCATAATCTTATACATGAAAGGATAAAAAGACTTTTTTCTTAGAATTTGGGTAATTACATTTATTGAAGGTTGGAAAAATAGTTAAAATATTTATTCTTCTCAGTAAAAAAATGTCTATATATTTTAGGGTTGGCATGCCTACCCTGATCTTTTCCTGGTTCCACCTCTGCTCCTTTGATCTTATTCTCTCAGGTTCTCCTTAATTTCTTGTACTCCAATATACAAATTGATAACATTCTTCTCCTCTTTTTCATGACTTCCACCTTTTTTAAACCCAATTTTGAATCTAATGCGTTTTGAATTATTCAATGATAATGATTTAATAACTCAAATATATTGCTAGTCAATTATCTATAGGATTTGATGAATCTTAGTTGCCACAACTAAAGCAAATATTTTATAATAGAGGGGTTGTTTGGGAAAATTTTCTTATAGCTTTTTATCTTTCAAACTGTAATCGTAATTGTGTTTGTCTATGTTTTCTCTTTCTTTTCAAGAAATTGTTCGCTAAGAAGCTATTCTTTACCGTTATTTTTAAAAAAATTACTTTCCATACAATAGCTTTAAAAATACCTTTATAAAAAGTTGTAGCCACATCAAACATACTCAGAATTTTGATTGTAGCATGATTATTACTTCCATTTTGCAACAACTTTGTTAAGACCTACGCAAGAAATTAAAATTTCAAAGACTTTTGATTTTTTAAATAATTTTGTGATAATTTTATTGATATATTTTGTGATAAATTTTTGCTGTTGGAAAGTGTATTTAATGTAAAGGAATAAGCCCATTTTCAGTCGATTTTAGATTCAAAAGAGAACTGCATTTATGGAAGAAGAATATATTCAAAGTACTTATATCGAATATGTTTAGAACAATCAAAGCTCTCTCTATATTCTGTTAGGGTTAATATTATTGTAATATAGTTTATGTTGAAATAAATATTTAAAAGCAAGTTTAGCTTGTACCGATATTATCATTTGATATAATATTTTATTATTATATATATTTCATGATTATTTATGTAACCATAATTCAATATATAATTATATACAAGAGAATTGAATTATGGATAATAATCTAAACAAGTTCATAATTATTAATTATAGTTAAAATCTATAATTAAATATTATTAGAACGTTTCATCAACATCAAGAATGGAATAGTTATATCCATATTATTCGATATGAATATATTAATGATGAAGGTACATACTTTATATAATATGATTATATAGAATTGTATCAGATAAAATTTGAATTCTCTAATAAATTCTTTTTAACTAAAGAGATTTGAAAATTAATCATAAAGATAATCATATATAAAATAATCTTAATCCTGAGTTATCAATAAACTCTTATTTGTGTCATTTGATTTCCTAACTTATTTGAAAATAGTTTGAAAGATATAAACTCAATCATTATATCTTAGAAACGCAATGAAATAAATGACTGAGAATTCAAATATACAAATATCAAATTCATTTCTTTAAATTTTGAAAGTTAGAAAATTAGTTCTCATAAATATTTAATTTAGAACCTGAATAATTGAGCGCTCAAATTTTGTGATAAGGTTACAAAATTTATTGTTCATTAGATAATTAATTGCAAAGATCTAGATACAATTAGTAAGGTGATAGAATTACCTAGCTCTAATTATGAACTTTTATGGATAATTATTTATGGACAATTCAGTCTTTTAAATTGAGTAATTAATACTATTAATTCAAGAGTGCAATTTTATATTTATAGTAAAATAATATTGAAATTAATAATTTTGATTTATTATTTTAAGAGTTAAATTAATTATCAAATTTATTGGAGCTAGCTTGAATTATAGGTCCATAGGTTCCTTCTTCATTGCCTTAGCATTATTATATACTAATTGAACACTATTGATAAGAATATAACATAATATAAATATTAAGTTATAATTATATTAATAACATCTCTATGTTATAAAATAATTTTTATTTAAATTATATAAAATTTCATAAGATGATGATGTATCATTGAATATAGAGATGATGATGCGCCATGATAATTATAATTTTAATATAGATAAAAAAATATTTCATGAATTATAAAAAAAAAATGCCTATGAAAAGAGGTGTCCAAATTAAAAAAAAAGATATGAATTTTTCTTATAAAAGAATGACTTAAGTTCTACATGAGAGAAGGAAGAGGATAAATGAGAAAAATTAGTCTCGTGGTCTTTTTCTTTTTGAAGATGAAATCTATTTGAGAACACAAATTAATTCAAAGAAAGAGTGTTCATCAATAATGATTGAATGTGTCATTCACTAAATATGTATTGCGGAGAGTAATTAGAAGAGACAGCTTATGTCTCAATCAATATTTTGAAAAATAAGCATTTATGATCTCAATCAACATTTCGGTAAATTTGTTCATTCCATATTTAAAAATAATTATTATTAAAAATATATAATTGAGAAAGTCTCAATTAATTTTCTTATCCATTTTTTTATTTTTATCTTTAAAAATGGATAGATAGATCTAGAAATGGTATTAGAGGCAGAGATATTTTTTATATATGATTTGAAATTACGGTTTATTAAATTTTTTTATTCTATATGATAAAATTAAAGCGACATAGTATCATCTTATTCATAAAATGAAAAATGATTAATGTTAAGTATATGATAGTTATGTAATTGTTGCAATAAATCATTGTTTGAAATTTTTTGAAATAAAGTATTTCTCAAGTGTTATTTTAAATAAAATACAAGCAATGTTTATATAAAAGATATTTGAAAAGAGTTTATGAATCAAATTTTTCCAAGAAAAGAAAATATGAAGTAGATCTTGAATTTACTTTAGTAAAAATTATTATTATTTTTCAATCATATTTGTTTCATCTTATAAATTAAATAGTAATTTTACTATTGAATTTAAAATTTTCAAGATTTTATCATTATGCATGAAATTTTATTTTATATTTTATAAGATAAAATAAATAATGAATGAGAGAGGTTATTATGATAATAAAACCCTTGGTCTCCATTATTAATTCAACACATTGAGTTTTAAGTGCCACCCAACAATGCATAGATTTCATTTCCGTACGAAAGGTATTCATTTAATTCAATAACAAGGTTGACTTCATATATAAAAGTTTTCTAAGATATATTTTAAAATTGATCTATCCTACTATGATAATTTTAATTTAATTTTTAGAAAATTATAATAATGGGTCACAATCATGAAGATATTTATTATTTGTGTTAATTTTATCTTGACCAAATAAATGAATAATATATAAATATAAAATAAATAATTGTGTTAATTTTACGTTGGTCTTCATTATAAATAAATAATAAATAAATATAATATGAGATTTTTATGATTTTATTTTTAACTGATAAAGTATCAACTAAATTTTATAATAATGTGACTTTCCGTACGGTAGCATATTATCGATAAAAATTAGTATAATCGTGGCATTAAAAATAGTTTTATGATTTGTTTGAGGCATAGATCATTTACTTATGAATCATGCTGATATATGCCAACTATAAATGATATGTCATACTATTTTATTTTAAATATATTTATTTATTTATTTCATTTATTATAATGAATCCTATTCTCACAATCTTATCAAATGGAAAGTTAATCAGGAAAAATTTTGTGAAATAAAAAAGTAATATGAACATTATACTGATTTATGAAAATTATAAATTTGTTTTAATTGAGAAATGTCCTCCACCTCCTAGTGCCAATGCTCTCGTACTATATGAGATGCATATGAAAAATGGATTGAATCAAATAATAAAGCAAGGTGTTATCTCCTTGCTAGCATGTCTGGCGTGCTAAGATTGCAACATGAAATATGATGATTGTATATGAGATTATAAAATCTCTCTGATCCATGCTAGAGCAATCTTCTAAACAAACTTGTTTGAAGCTATCAAAGTAATTATGAATTCCAAAATAAAAGTGAATAACTTAGTTAGAGAACATGTTTTAATAATGATAAATTGTATTCATAAACTCAAGTGGGGATGATTTTAGAAACTCTATCATCACAAATTCTGCAATTCAAGAGTAAGTATTTTATGAATCATCTAAAGTATAATCTTACTGAATTGTTAAATGAGCTTCAAACTTTTGAATAAATTTAAAAAAAAAATCTATAACCAAATATTATTGATGTTTATCCTTCTTCTAGTTATAAGAATAATAAGAGAAAGAAGAAATATAGAAATATAAAATTCTTGTAAGGAAGTAAAGGCAAGAAGAATTAAAAAAAAAAGCTCTAAAAAGGAGCCCCAAAGAAAAATGTTTTCATTGTGAGAGCGAAGGGCATTGGAAATGCAATTGCAATAAGAATCATGTGGAGCTAAAAGAGAAGAACAAGGAAAAGGAAGGTAAATTCGATTTAATAGTTCTTGTAACATTATTAGTTGAAAATGATATATCATCATGGATAGTTGACTTAGGTGTAACTTATAATATCTATTCTTTATTGCAGATGCTTAGTCTTTGGAGGAGGCTTACTATTGGAGAACATGTTATGAGAGTGGGGATATGAAGTACAATATAAGCTCAAGAAGAGGGAGCTGTAAGGCTTAAATTTAAAAATAAATATCTAGTATTGAATAATATTTATTTTATTCCAGAATTTTCTAGAAATATTGTATCAATTTCAAAGTTGTTTGTATAATGTTTTGGGCTATCCTTTTATAATAATGAGATTGTTATTTCTAAGAATAATTTGAATATTTATTCTATAATAATAGAAAATGGTCTTTTTATATTAAAACCTAATAGAAACTCACAGCTTAACAAACCTAAACAAAAAAGGAAAAGATTTCATATGAAGATAAAACATATTTGTGGCATCGAAGACATTATCATGTCAACTTAAATAAGATTGAAAGACTAGTAAAGGATGGTCCTTTAAGAGAACTGACAGTCAATACTCTATCAGTTTGTGAATCTTATTTAGAAGGAAAAATGACTAAGATAATTTTTTATGAAAAAAGTGAAAGAGTGAAAGAAACCCTCAAACTTGTACATTTGGTTGTTTGTTGTCCATTTAATATATAAGCAAGAGGTGATTATAAATATTTTGTCATTTTCATTGATGACTATTCAATATATGATTATGTTTATTTAATGATAAGCAAATCCAAAGCATTCAAAAAGTTTAAGGAATTTTGTACTAAAGTTGTAAATCAATTAAGAAAGTCATTAGAAATACTTTGATTAGATCATGCTGGTGAGTATTTAGATACATAATTCTAAATTTTTTTTAATTGAGAATGGAATTTTATCACAACTCAATGCACCTGCAACTCCATAAAAATGGTGTTGCTGAAAGAATAAATCAAACATTGCTTGATATGGTTAGGCCTATATTAAGTTACTCTTTTGTACCAAATTCATTTTGAGGATATGCAATACAAATTGTAATGTATATTTACATCTTTAAAATTGGTACATAAGACACATTTAGAGTTATGGAGTAGGCGTAAACCTAGTTTGCAACACATTCGTATATGGGGATGTCCAACATATGTATTAAAGGAAAAAATAGATAAGTTGGAATTACATTCAAAAGTACGCAAATTTATTGGATATCCAAATGTATAAGAGGAGGTTTATTTTATAGTCCTCGAGAAAAGAAACTATTTGTATTGATAAATTCTACTTTTCTTAAACATCAATATATGAAAGATTTCAAATCTCAAAGTAAGGTGTTAATTAAAGAATTGCTAAATGAGCCAATCAAAAAAGAAATACAAATTATTATTGAAAGTTAACAAAAGAAACCACCACTCCAAATCAAGAACCTTTAATGCCTCATCGTAGTGGGAGAGTTATTAGATTATCCTCTCGATATATTGTTGCATCTGATGATGACAATGATGACCCATTGATATATAAATAAGCATTAGAGGATACTGATTAAAAGAAATTGCTAGAAGCAATGAAACTTAAAATATATTTAATGTATTTCAATTCTATTTGGGAACTTGTGGACCTTCCAAGAAAGGTAAAACCTATAGGATGCAAATGGATTTATAAGAGAAAAAGAGGCGCTGATGAAAATGTTGAGACTTACAAGGCCATGCTAGTGGAAAAAGGATACACTCAAAAGTAAGGTAATGATTATGATAAAAATTTCTCTTCAATTGCCATGCTTAAATCCATACGTATAATTTTATCCAGTGCTGCATATTATGACTATGATATTTGGCAAATGGATGTCAAGATGACTTTTTTGAATGGCTATCTTGAAGAAAGAATTTATTTGAAACAACTAGAGGGTTTCATAATAGAAGGTCAACAGTAAAACATTTACAGACTACAAATATCAATATATGAATTTAAGCAAGCTTTAAGGTCATGGAATATAAGATTTGATGAAGCAATTAAAACTTACGGATTTGATCAAATCATAAATGAACCTTGTGTTTACAAGTATTTCAAGCATAAGATAGCAGTGTTCTTAATTTTTTGCGTATATAATATTTTTCTTATTAGGAATAATACTTAATTATTATTTGACATAAATAAATAGCTAATTAAACAATTCCAAATGAAAGATTTGGGAGAGGAAGTTATTTTACTTGGGATAAAATTAATTAGAGATCCAAAAAAAATATTAGAACTTTCTCATGCATCCAATATAGATAAGATTCTTAAAAGATTTAGGATGGAAAATTCTAAGAAAGGAAATAAGCCTTCATGTCATGGTGTTTGCTTTTCTAAAAGTAATGACCTCAAACACAACACGAGAAAGGTGATATGATACAAGTTCTTTATGCATCAGCAATTGGTAGTCTAATTTATGTAATGTTATGTATAAGACCTAGAATTTATTATGCTATAGGCCTAATCAGTAGATATCAATCAAACCCAGGAAGGTTTCATTGAGTAGTGGTTAAACATATACTTAAATATCTCAAAAGAACTAAAGAATATATGCTTATATATTCTGGAAGTGATTTGATCCCTAAATGATACACTAATGCTGACTTTCAATCAGATAGAGATGAAAGTAAATCCACATATTGCTCAATATTTATTTTAGGAGAAGGAGCCATGGTTTTGGAGAGGTATAAAATAACCATGTATTTCTGACTCAACTATGTAAGTTGAATACGAGGTTGCTATAGAAGCAGCTAAAAAAGTAGTTTGGATCCATAATTTTCTAATAGAATTGGAAGTTATTCCAAATTTAGAAAAATCTCTAACACTATTTTGAGATAATAGTACATCTATATCAAATACAAAAACGCCACAAATCATAAAAGAGAAAAGTATATAGATAGAAAATATCATTTGATAAGAGAGATTGTGAAAGAGGGTAAGGTATCAGTACAAAAGGTAGTATCACAAGAGAATATTACTGATTTGTTTACCAATATAATGCTTGAAAATTTTTTCAAAAATATGTACAAGCAATGGGATTAAGGAAGATGTCTCATTTGTTTTTGGGCAAGTGAGAGTTTGTTAGGAAATGTGCCCTGAAGCAATATTATTGTAATATATTTTTATTGAAATAAATATTTAAAGAAAAGTTTAATATGAGCAAATATTATTATTTGATATAATATTTTATTGTTATATATTTAAATGATTTTTAATGTAACCATAATTCAATATAATTACATACTAGAGGATTAAATTATGGATAATAATCTAAATAAATTCATAATTATTAATTATAGTGAAATTTATAATTAAATATTATTAGTACGGCCCATCAACATTAAGAATGGAATAGTCTTATTTGGATTATTTGATATGAAGATATTAAGAATAAAGATATTTTATATAATATGATTATATAGAACTGGACCAAATAAATTCTAAATTCTCTAATAAATTCTATTTTAACTTGAGAGATTTTAAAATTAATCATAATGATGATCATATATAAATTAATCTTAATCTCAAGTTATTAATAAACTTTTATTTATGACATTTGATTTCTTGACTTACTTAGAAATAGCTTGGAAGATATAAACTCAATCCTTGTATCTTAGAAACTAAATAAAACAAATGGTTGTGAATGTTAATATATAGATATAAACTCTATTTTAACAAATGGTCGTTGAGTTTAAAAAGCCCAGCGCATTATCCGCCGGTACATGCGCCGGCTATTTTTCAGCCGTAACGTGCGTCGGGACCACTAAAATGCTGGTTTTCTCCGATTTACTTCCCGGCGCATGTGATGTAGGAAACTTTCTGACATCCAAGGCGCCATAAAAGACGTCGTAAAATTTCCGTCGCAGCATGCGTTGTTTCAAGTGCCGTTTTATACCGGCGCAAAAAGATCTGCCGGAAATTTCGACGGTATTCGCATGTTTTCCTGTAGTGATATAATCCATTCTTTTTAATTTTAAAAGTTAGAAAATTAGTTTCCTTGAATAAATAATTTAGAACCTAAACAATTAAGTGCTCAAATTTTGTAATAAGGTCACAAAGTTTATCACTAATTAAATAATTAATTAGAATTTAAAGATCAATATATAATTAGTGAGGTGATAGAATTACCTGGCTAATTAAATAGATAATTAAATCTTTTAAATTGATTAAATTATACTATAATTTCAAGAGCGTAATTTTTTGTTTATAGTGGAATAATATTAAAATTAATAATTTTGATTTATTAATTTTAGAGTTAAAATTAATTGTCAAATTTATTGGAGCTTGAATTATAGGTCTATAGGTTTCTTCTTCATCACCTTAGCACAATTATATATTAATTAATCCTTATTATTAAGAATGTAACATAATATCAACGTTAAATTATGATTACATTAGTAACACTTTTATGTTATAAGAACACACTTATTTATATTATATAAAATTTCATAAGATGATGATGTGTCATGATAAAAATCTTTAAATATTTAAAGATAAATATGATGATGTGTCATTAAACATAAACATGATGATGTGTTATGATAATTATCATTTTAATATAGATAAAAAAATTCTTCATAAATTACACAAAGTTGCTTATGAAAAGAGGTATCCAAATTGAAAAGATGTAAACTTTTCTTATAAAAGAATGAATTGAGTTTTATATGAGAGAAGAAAGATAAGAAAAATTAGACTCTTAGTCTTTTATTTTTGAAAGATGAAATTGTGTTGAGAACACAAATTGCATTCAAAAGAAAGAGCATTCATCAATAATTGATTGAATGTGCACACTCACTAAAATATAATTTGGTGAGGTGATTAGAAGAAGAAGATTTATGGTCTCAATCAATGTTTTGACAAAAAAGATTTATGATCTCAATCAACATTTTGGTAAGTTTTCATCATTCCATATTTTAAAAATATTTATTTATTAAGAAAATTAAAATTGAGATGTCTCAATTTAATTTTCTAAATCCTATTTTTTATTTGTGTGTTTATATATTGATATAAAGATCCAACATATTCATAGTAATGGACACAAATATAACATAAAGAATCTCAAAATGTTGTCAGATCTATCTTAATCTTTGATTAGTATAAATAGCCAAATCAGGTAAATAAGTTTGGAAATGTATCTTTTGTACTTAGTAAAAGGATCATGATAAATTCTTTTTGTATTAAGATAAAGAAATTTCAAGAAAAGTCAAGTGGATTATAGTGTTATATGCATGGCAACTACGCAGTTGGGAAGCTATTCTATCTATTAAAATAGTATTATTATAAGTTGAGTGATTAAGGGCAATTAATTTAATCATTTTTTTGATAGGAATAGAGACCGAGCAAGTAAGATTAGCACTAGATGTCCATGGCTAAGATATGTCAAGCATTAGCCATTAGATGGTAGTTGATGGCGAGTATTAAATATCACTTGATGTGGATTATTAGCTTGGTCACTCTCTTGAGAGGAGGGACTCTACGAACAATAAGATGAGTATTAGAAGTCAATCATTGGAAGACATTGGCTGGTAGAAATAGTTGGCAATAATCTTAAATTATGACCAATGTTGGATGATTATGATGGTGCACATCATTATCAATCAATGATATGCATTAATTTCAATAGATTACTTTCTTTAGGTGGTCACTAACCTTAAGAAAGCTAAGAGTTCACTTAATTATAGAAAATGTTATTAAGATGCCCATCAAGTGGGTTTGAAGCTTTACCAAAAATGTAACAGACACCTAATGTAATAGCCATGAATTTAATTTTTCAAATTATAAAAAATTTTGCTCACTATGGCGTTGAACTTGGGGTGCTGTTATGCTAAGCTCTTGGATTTTTTAGAATTTACGATAACACTGCAATGTTGGGACTTGAGATCTGCGTGTTAGGTCTGAAAGTTTTTTTTTTTAAATATGATTTCTTAAACTCATTTGTTAAAACCCTCACCACTCCTCTCCCCTTCTCCATTTTTTCCTTTTGTCTGAGTGAGAGAAAAGAGAGGATGGGAGGGAAAAGAAGAGAGAGGAGGAAATAGGTGAGAGAAAGTTGGGTTCAGGCTAATATTTTTTATCACTCTAATTGTGAAAAATATTCTGATTATGGTAGGTAACCCTAACTCTACGTCTATTTCTTAATGATTTTATGTTTTATCAATTTTCTCTCTCCTAAAATTGATTAAAATGTAATATCTCTCATTTTTATAACTTTTCATTGTGTAACTTTTGATATAGAATATATATCATTATCTTGAGCATTTTGACTGGTCAATATTAAAATTTCACATGGTGGTTTTATTTATATATTATTTTAATTGAAATGAGTAGGAAAATATTATGTATAAAAAGATTAGGAGTTAGTAAATTATAGTTGGACATGAAATATATGATATGCATATATTTACATTTCATTTAGTCTAACATGCATTTTTTAGCATACTATAGGCATAATAATGAGTATAATGATAATTGTATTTGGTGAATATGATGTTTGATATGATATGAAATGTCTATAAAAGCAATAAAAGTTGGTTAGAAATGATTGACTAATTTAGGATGACTAGAGATATGTTACCTTGTATAGGAGGGTGGGCTAATGGGCTTTCCTTTAAATTAAGGTATATGATGTAATCCTAAGTGATATAAAAAAGAATGTATAAGGAGATTTACTTATATGATATGAAATATTGATGGGTAGGAAGTGATGATTTCTTACATGAAATCCATCTGACTTGTGATATATGATAAAAGATTGATTCATAGAAATAAGACTAATATGATTAAGATTGATTCCTATATGATCGGATTACATGACTTTATAAAAAAACACCATAGGTAGCCAGATATCCTATTTCAATTGCATATACAT
This sequence comes from Dendrobium catenatum, assembly GCF_001605985.2. Lineage (NCBI taxonomy): Eukaryota > Viridiplantae > Streptophyta > Magnoliopsida > Asparagales > Orchidaceae > Dendrobium > Dendrobium catenatum. Next base: position 738,739 of record NW_021318490.1, on the reverse strand, counting down.
ATTGTATCAACACACATGATAAGTTGCATAAGTGATATGATATAAAATGACAAGCACATGATATAGGATATGATTAATATAGATAAATAATATGATTGCTATGACTATTAAAATTGATAATAATGATAAAGATATATGATATGCATGACTTACATGATATACATAATACATTGCATTAGATACATTGCATTTATACAATATAGTATTTATTTAAATAATACAAACATAGAACACTTACTTGATATGACAGGTATGTTCTTACACATGAAATAACATATAAATATAGATTATCAATTATTAGCATGCATATATTTATAACAAACCTATTGTATTGTACTTGACTTGTATAGGAATAACTAAACCTACTAATCGTTTATATAGCCACTAATCATTGAATCTTAATTACATTACTTATATTGATTTATATTGCTCATATAAAAGGATACTATTCATATTGACTATTCAATGCTCTTATAGTTATATGCTTATATTGATGTGGATTGAATGATTACATGCATTCTGCTTCTACTATCTTATATTAATTATAGCTGTAGGTTTTCATAATATACTAAGCACTTAGCTTACTTTGTAGTTTTCATATGTTTTTAAATAGGGGTTAAGATCTAGTGGAGTGAGACATATTAGGATTTTTAAGTTTATTTTATTTTCTATAATTTTTATTTCATTCTTTTATATTCAAGAGTATAGAAGATAGAATGATGTATTGACTATTATATACATAAATTTTGGGAAATGAATGAAATTATAAATTAATGAAAAGAATTTATAGTTATTATTGCTGGTTTCTATTTATTGATATGAGATTAGCGACTAATAGTTAATTAAGAGTTTAAAATAAATAATTCTTCTAAAAGCATATCTTGGGGCATCACACCTAGCTTATACAAAAGGATGATATACTTAAATAACATTTTTTCAAAGATCCTTTGTGTCTTTAGGGAAAAGAGTTTTCTCTCTCTGATCCTTCCATCTTTATCATAAGAGCAGCTTGATTTGTGTTGATTAATGGAGATTAGCACACACTATTCTTAGAAGTGGTTTAGTCCATATCCAAGGCTACTATAGTCTTTGAAGGACAACATGCTAAGTAGATGGCACCACCATCCTTAGTCTAAGAACTTTCTATAACTCCACTTGTAATAACTAAATAGCTCTAATGATCTCCACCTTAGTTGGTTCTTTATGCACTAAAATCCCTACTCAAAGACCACATACCTTAGACTCTCTCATCATGTGTGTTAGTTTGGTATTGAAGATAATTAACATAAAAGTTGGGCTCAATGAAAGACTTAGGCTTCATAAGGGCTAAGTAGAGTAAGTGATGAGGTCTCTTCACTACTACGGAGCTTATTATGGATTGTGTTTATAGTCCTTGCTTTTCATTATCCATTAATGGGAACTTATCCAATTGGATTGAAGCAAAGAGTGGTTTTTGCCAAGGGTACCCGTTGTCTCCGTTTTTGTTCATTTTATGTGCACAACTACTCTCTAATGCATTTTATCAAAAGAAGGAATCGATTGGTATTCAAATTTCTCCTAATGGGCCTATGATCTCTCACTTACTTTACGCCGATGATATCATGATTTTTTCTGAAGCTAGAATGAAAATGGTTAAGGAGGTTAAAAGCACTATCATGGACTTTTGTGGTTGGATGGGCCAAAGAGTGAATTCCAAAAAATCTGGAATACTTTTTGGAAAATCTGTCAAGAGAAGAAAGAGGAAAATAATAGCTAGAGTCATGAACTTAAATGAGATCAAGGAGTTCTCATACTTGGGCATTAAAGTGGCTTTGAGGAGACTTGTTAAAGCTGATTTTCAATTTCTTTTAGATAAAGTTCTGAGTATGTTAATTTTATTGGGGGGGGGGGGAATTTATTTCTTTGGCTGGCAGGTTAACCTTGGTTAAATCAGTTTTTCTATCATTCCCCACATTCCATTCCTCCCTTTCTTTTGTACCTAGAGGTATTTTGAATGAAATTGACAATTTGTGTAGGAGCTTTATATGGAGCAAGTGTGATGGAAGAAATGGAATCCACTATGTAAGCTGGGATTCTTTATGTAAACCGAAGAACCAAGGAGGATGTGGATTAGTACCCTATTCGAAGAAAGATGGACCATTGAGAGAAAAATTGTCATGGAGGTATTTTCAAGATAAAGAATCATTGATGCATAAGATCCTTTTCCCTAAATATGGCCCAATAATGGATAGCAATTCTTCATATAATTCTGGTTCAATGGCTTGGAGATTAATAAGAAATGGAGAAGAATTCCTTAAACCAATTGTCAAATGGAGAATAGTAAATGGAAAATCTGTGAATGTCATCAAAGATACTTGGTTATTGGATAAGAGTATTGATAAATGGCCAACATTTGTGCAATCAAAGAATAGCAGTGAATTCACGGTTGATAGATTTATCAGTAATGGCAGTTGGGATGATGTGAAGCTGGGAGAATTCTTTGGTCCCGATCTTATAAAGCTGATAACTAATATTCGGATCTCTTCTAAAGATGTAGAGGATAAACTGGAATTAATTCATATAATTTTAGGAAAAACAATTGCTGCAATGGCAACCGAGTCTTTGGAAAAATAGTCTACAGCTTTCCATGGATGGGATTGGCTTAAAAAGGCTAATCTAAGTGTAAAAGTGGAGAATTTTTGGTGGAGAGTCCTTAATAAGGCAATTCCTACAAATCAATTCTTATATAATAGAAGATTACAAAGTATTGAAGGTTGCCCATGGGGGTGTGAGGATGTTGAACACATTGAGCATGTAGTCATTAAATGTTGGAGATTAAACGAAGTCATCGAGCACTTGAAAAATTGGGGGTTTGGTATTCCTAGTTTCAATTCTTTTGAAACTTGTTGCATATGGTTGCATAGCAAAAATCAATGGTTGATTAGTCTCTTTTGTAACATGATATATTTATCATAGAAAGCTAGGAATGAAATTGTTCATGATGGTAGCCAAACCAGCTCTTGGGTAATAGCAACTAATGCTGTGAGTTATGCTGTGGTGTCTAAGCATTCAAATGGTGTTAACTCGGGTATCTGGGATGTTAACCAACCGGTAAGGTTGTTTAATGATAATTGGAATCCCCCTCCACCTGATTGGATAAAAGTGAACTTTGATGCTTCCCTTTGTTCTTCTTAGAAGGTCGGGATTAGAGGAGTCTTTCGAGATCATAGAGGAAAATTTTTTATGGCATTTCGTAAAAAGCTGATTCATTGGGACATCTCTTCATTGGAGCTTCAAGCTATGCTTTCAATCAAGGAGGTGGTTAAAGAGTGGATGTATGCTTGCAAGGGAATAATCATAGAAGGAGATAATCAAAATGTCATCAATTTTATTCAAGGCATCATAAGGAAAGGAAGCAATGACTTGCGAGATCTATCATTTATCAAAGATTTTAATTATGTAATTTTCAATTGTGTTAAAAGAGAATGCAATAAGTTAGCGGATCTATGTGCTAACTATGAAATTTTTAGTTCTTTCTTTTGGGATGGCTTAGTGATGAATAAGATTCCTCCCACGTTTATTAAAGTGTTAAAGGAGGAATCAAATGCCATTAGGATGTAATCCATTCTTTTTTTTAATAATGAAGCATTTTTTCTCTTTTTCTTCAAAAAAAAAAAAAGACATCATTAACATCAATCTGTAATGTCATTGACTAAAAAGCCATGACATGGTTAACTAGGTATGCCTTTTTTCTGTATAATTCTAAATTAGGCATCTTGAACTTAGGAGGCAATCTTTCTTCAATATCTTAAACTCACATTAAATGCTACACCTATAAAAAGTAAAAAATATAATACATGACATAACTAACACAAACATGTATCCTAACTTATGAATATCCATACAAGTCCTTACTTCTAATTTGACGCCCCCTCACACATGAATTCCCTTGGAGAGTCTTAAGAGTGATTATCTAGGGTTAATCTTCGAGATCTAATATATGGTATGCTACTATGATGTAGATCCCTCTATATGTAGGGTAAAGTTCATACATGTACTTTTCATACTCCCACACATGAAAAGTGAGTCCCTTTCAATAGAAAATGAAACAAACATAGAACTAAGTTAGCTTAAGAAATTATTTTTAAGGCCTTTTGTTGTATGTGCTTCTTATAACTGGATTGGGGATGTCACTGATAAACACTGCCATTTCCAGGTCCCAAGTCCTAGATGAGAAAAGTGGAGGGTTGAATTAGGTAGTCGACAACAAGCATAAAACTTATCAAATAATCATGACATCAATCCTTTAAAAAATTATGTTAATATTAGGGTGTCCCCTGGAAGCAATGCACTATATGGCCTGAATACATCGATAAGTGTGTAAGGGTCGTTGCATCGGCACCTATGTGCATTATTAAATAGGAAAGGGTTCCCACATCATGGATGGATGTGGGAAAAGAAGCTAATCCATGAAACTAAAATTAAGTTAGGAACTTAGAATATAGGCTCCCTTACAGAAAAATTAATGAAATTAATATATATTATGATTCATAGGAAGATAAATATTATGTACATTCAAGAGAATAAATGGGTTGGAGAGAAAGCTAAGGAGATTAATAGTATATGATATAAACTATGGTATTTTGGTATGAGTCGTATTAGAAATGATATAGTGTGATTATAGATAAGAGTTTGAAGGATAATGTTATTTAAATTAACAGAATTAGAGATAGAATTATAGTTTTAAAGATTATTGTTGACTCTAAGATTATTAATATTATAAGTGATTATACTCCTCAAGTAGTTTTAGATATGGGTCAAAATTAAAATTTTGGAAAGACTTAAAAGAATTAATACAAAAGATACCTCTTGAAGAAAGATTTTTATTGGAGGAGATTTAAATGAACATGTTGGTATAGAGATAGATGATTTTAAAAGCATTCATGATTGTCATGGGTTTGGAACGACAAATGAAGGTTGTAAGACCATATTAGATTTTCTTTATCTTATAATTTTATAATAGCTAATATCTTATTTAAGAAAAGAGATGAGCATCTTATTCCTAATAAAAATGAATATATGAAAATGCAGATTGATTATTTTCTTATGAGAAGATTATATTATTTATATTACAAAGATTATAAAGTTATTCTGAGTGAAAATTTATGTACCCAAGATCGATTATTTGTTTTTTACTTTAAGATAAAGGGGCAGAAAATAAAAAATAAAGTAAAATGACTTTCTAGGATTAGATGTGGGCATTTAAAAAATATTAACAAAAGTAGTTTTGAGAGTAAGATTTTAGATATTGATATTTTTCTATGCATGAGGATGCTAATGTTATATGGGAAAAAGTGACTAGGGATATTCAAAATATTGCAAAAGATTCACTTGGAATTTCAAAGAGAAAATCTTCTAATAGTAAAAATAGTTAGTGGTGTAATCCAAATGTGTAAGAAAATATAAAAATAAGAAGATTTGTTATAAAAATTAGTTTATATACAAAAATTCTGATTATTAGGAAAGATATAAAGAGGCTCATAACAAATCTAAGAAAACTATTTGTGGTGCAAAGAGCTTAGCTTTTAATGATTTATATAATATATTAAATACTAAGGAGGGAAAAATATATATGTATAAGTTAGTTAAACAAAGAGATATGAGTAGTAAGGATTTAGTTCAAGTGAAGTGTATTAAGGATGAAGATTAAAAAGTACTTTCTTAAGATGATATTCAACAAAAGTGGATGAGATATTTTGCTAAACTTTTTAATGAAGAATGTAAAAATATGATTGACTTTAGTGACTTTAACACCCTAAATGAAAATAATTTTTTTTATTTTTATCGAAGTATTAGTAAAATCGAAGTTAGAGAGACTTTAAAGATAATGAAACGTGGAAAGCTATTGGACCTAATGATATTCCAATAAAGATGTGGAAGTGCTAAGAAGATGAAGAAATTTCTTGGCTTACTAAACTTTTTAATTCTATTTTGAAGACTAAAAAGATGTGAGATGAGTGGAAAATGAGTGTGTTAATTCCTATTATTGAGAATAAATGTTATGCACATGAGTGTGTGAATTATAGAGGAATTAAGTTAATTTGTCATACTTTAAAACTATGGGAGTGAGTCATGGAGCATAGGTTGCGACGTGATACTAATTTTTCTCAAAATCAATTTGGATTCAAGACGGGTAGGTCTACTAAGGAAGCCATACATTTATTGAGAGGTACGATGGAGAAATATTGAGAGAATAAGGATGATATACATATGATATTTATTGATTTAGAGAAAGCATATGATAGAGTTCCAAGAGAAGTGCTATGGAGAGTTCTTGAAAAGAAATGAGTTAATAACGCTTTTATTCAAATCATTAAAGATATACATGCAAGAGCTATTACTTGTGTTCAAACACAAGGTGATTTGACAAAGTATTTTCCTATTTCGGTTGGATTACATCAACGATCAACCTTAATCCCATATCTTTTTGCTTTAGTCATGGATGTTCTCACTAGACATTTACAAGAGGATGTATCTTGATGTATGCTTTTTGCTGATGATATTCTTCTTGTTGATAGACTAGAGAGGGAGTTGAAGGTAAACTTGAATTATGGAGATCAACCTTAGAGTCTAAAGGTTTTTGCTTAAGAGATTTAAAACTGAATATATGGAGTGTAATTTTAGTACCAACAACCCTAGTGAGGAGATTGTAACTTTAGGTGATCAAGTCATTAATAAGAGTACATGTTTAAGATATCTTGGATCTACTGTACAGAGTAATGGTGGAATAAATAGAATATTATCGGTAGAATTCAAGTTAGATGGCTGAAGTGGAGGAATGCATTGGGCTTGTTGTGCGATAGAAAAGTCCCCCTCAAACTTAAGGGAAAATCCTATTAGATGGTGGTGAGAGCAATGCCTTATGGTGACGAATGTTGGCCATTAAAAGAGAAGCATAATACTAAGTTAAGTGTTGTAGAGATGACAATGCTCAGGTGGATGTGTTGCTTTATCCTTAGAGATAGGATACGAAATGAGCATATAGGTGAAAAGTTTGGAGTAGCTCCAGTGGAAGATAAGATTAGAGAGAGTCACCTTAGATGGTTTGTTCACATTAAACGGAGGCCTTTTGATGACCCGGTTGGGAAAGTTGAGGTATTGATTTGACTTATGTTAAGAAATGTAGATGTAGACCTAAAAAGACTTGGTTGGAAAATATTAGAAATTATCTTTCTTTATTAGATTTAAATGAGAATTTGACTTTTAACTTGACACAATGGCGAAAGGATTCATGTAGCCGACCCTATATAGTGGGACAAAGGCTTGTTATTGTTGTTGTTTTTGTTGTTGTTGTTGTTGTTGTTTTGGGGATGTCAACGATAGACGAATGGCCTAGACTATGTCAGTTATTATGGATGAGTGATCCCTACCAAGGCGAGTGACCTCGGGGGCTCAAAATGGTATGGACAAGCAGGCTAAAGAAACTTGATGAGGACAATGATGCCATGGTCTAGCCTACCAAGATGAATCTTAATGTTGTGACCCTCTAGGTGAAAATTATCGTGGATATGCAAGCCAGTGCCAACTAGCTTACTGTAGGTTCACATTCTCTTCAGATGAGTTCCCAACATGGATGACATGAAGTCTTTCGATTGGAACTACTAGATACCTTATTGTTATCTCTATAGGCATGTACTAGTATGTAATTTCTCTTGGCCACTTCAATGTGCGGTGTGTTGATTTCGTCGACTATATATATATAGACCGACTCCATTAACTCGTCATGAGTTGACTCAAGTGGCATTGACTTGACTGAACTTGATTCAAAAAAGCGATTATTTTGACTAAGATGATATTGGATGTACATATTCTCTCTCTATTTTTTTTTTCAATTTAAGCTTAGAATTAATGTTTTCATGAAAAAATAAAATTAAGCCTTGGCAACTTAGCATTCTTTTCTAACAGTGTGCTAAGTGATTGGTCCTGCAAGTCCATATCACTGGCTACGTTTAGTCTTCGGCCGCGTTCAATCGCATGCCCCATTTGATCTATCTGGTTCTCTGAATTCAGATCCAATTGTCAAATCCTAGTTCCTATAGACTTGGCTCTTTGAGTTCCGTTTGTTGACTTTCAAGGACCAAAAACGATAATATTTTTTAAGACTATTTTTTATCTTTTATGAAAATGCATAGTAAAATTTAGTCGGCATATTTAGTCCATTTTAATATTAGCGAATTTTATAAATATTTTATTTATTTTTACACAAATATAATATAAACTTTAATTAAATAAACATAAATTACATTTATCTACAAAGATTATTATTATTATAAAATTTATTTTTCCTAATGTACTAAAGTTAGGGAAAAAAATAAGGATATATATGGAGAGAAAAAAAAATTTGTTTTTCATTAATTTTTATTCTTTTACTTAAGAGGTAGATATTTTTTATTATTCATTAAAAATTGACTTGATATGACACGAATCTCAAGATAAATATGAATAAGAAACTTCCAATATCAAATTAAAGTTCATCTAAACTCCTATTTTAGCAAACTTATAGTCAAATAGAAGGTCTCAATGAGATGAACTCAACGGCATCAAAAATGGTCCAATCCAAGCCTATGTTAATTTTTTTAATTATAAATTAAATAATGTACTCATTTCATTATATAATAAATCATGAAACATAATTTGAAAATTTTTTAATATATTTTTGTATATTAAGAGAAATTTGCATATGCATTACATATGTAAACTTCGAACTCAAATTCTCTTGATTGATAGTCAAAGCTCCCAACCAACAGATCAATGCGAGCTGTGTCATGATTGGAAATTTTCGTAAGGGGTAAAGTTGTGACCAATCTTATGATGAGATGCTTTATTTGAAAGGGTGCATGTGATCAAATTAGATGCCGTATTTAAAAGGGTCTGGACTCCGCACGTAATGATTTCTCATTTGAAGATATTATTACGTGCAGAGTTCGGATGCAAGATGCGTCTGGATTTTTCCAGGGTACATAGCAAATATATAGTAATTCAGTAAATACATAGTATTATGCATTTGTTGTGTATTTATTGTGTACTCTCATAAATCTGGATGGTCTTAACTCCACACATAATAATTTCTCATTTGAAAGGGAAAACTTTAGAATTTGGGGGGAAATATCCGGTCATCGTAGCAATGGGCTAATTATGGTCAGCTTAAAAAGTATTTCATCATTTAAAATCAAGAAAATTTTGTCAAATGAAACATCATAAGATAAATTTTTTTACTGGAGTCTAAATTAAAAATTATATCACTTATTTTTTCAAAAGAAGAAAATACGTCATCAGAAAATACTTATTCTAGAATCTAAATTAGGGAATTTTCACATTTTCTGAATGAGAATTAAAAAAATAAATATATTATTAAAAAGAAAAAAAATAGAGAGATATATAGAAATAAAAAAAATTATGTTTTATATTGATATTACATGTTAGAAGAATTTGCAATGGCTAACAGTGTGTTTCATATTTCATACAAAAATCAAGTACATAGATAAAAAAGTTATAAGAGACATAAAAATTTCTTGCGTAGAAAATTCAAGAAAGGAAAAAAATCTTAGTCTGACCAATTACAATAATTTACTACATAATTATGGATACAATATTATGATTTTTTTCACAATTGAAAATAATTATCTAATTCTCATTATAGAAATTATAGAAGTTGAATGTCCAATTGAAGCAGATAGCTAAAGCACAATAATGAGATTGCATGTTAGTATTTGAGCAACAAAAGTTAGATTACGGGTCGATTGGTGATGATGATCGTTAGTGTGATTGATGATAAATATAATGTAGTGCTTTAGCTCTCTCTGCTCTCTCAGCCCATATTTGTAGCTTTTCTAGAGATATATTTTGATAAATTAGGCAATAAAAAAAAAACACTCCATCAAGTCATCCATATTGATTTTCTTGATTATATATCATTTATCTAGTATTTGAGTTCCTTAATGAAATCAGAATTAAATAAACTTGGTCTTATTGGTATTTTCTTGTCAAGATGTACAATTGGACTATAAGCACATAAAATTTTAAGGCTAATTATCCTTTAATTAATGTTAAGATGTTTTAAATAATATTTCAAGTGCTTTATTTGACCTCAATTGGAGTTAGCCTTCATCATTTATGGTGTTGATAGGTTCATCTGATCGAGATGTTCAATTCAACACCGAGGCTAACTGATTTATTGAAAAAGGCATGCAATGTAAAGTAATGTAATATATTCGAAATACTTCGGAGTTATTTGGATGAGTGTGAAATAAATGTGGGAATTATTTTTTTATTTTGTTTGAAGCAAAATGAATGATGTGAAAAGTCCAAAGATAAGCTGGTCAGTGGTGACGACTAGCGACGGGGGACACTAGCAGTTGCCACAAATGGTAGTAGCTAACGGCACCGATGGTCAATGATGGTGGAAATCATAGATAATGGCGGTTGCGAATGGCAAGGGTGGTGGGCGGAGACGGTCAATAAAGTTTTAGTGTATTTGAAATAGCTCAAATATGAGAAAGTCTAAATACTCCAAAAATGAACAAGAGCATGAATTCTAAATACATTAAATCTTTACACTACATTGTTTTAATTTAAACCAAACACTAATATTCTCCAAACTCCAATATTTGAAATACTTTACAACCATTTTACTTAAAACCAAACCATCTCTATGAGTTTAAGGAAATCATAGTTTAGATTATCATAGATTAGACTTCAAAAGTTTTTAATTCAATTATTACCTCGAGATATATGATGATCAAGTAATTTTTTGGAGTTGTATTATTTAGCCTGTAACTTTAGACACCAACACTTATTTCATCTAAAAATTTATGTTAAGTCTTAAAAAATTTTATGATATAAAATTTTAATTTAAAAATATATATAAGGTGCCATAGATTAAAATCTCATTAATTATACTTTCATCTTTCTATAAAGTTGTTGTACGAGTCGATTAAAATGAAAATTATCAAAGAATTTTGCTCCATATTTTTAAACATTTTCATGAAATTGATCGCCAAGGATCCATTGGGCTCAAAAAATTTCAAAATGGAGTCCAAAATATTGAAATTTTGTTTATAAAACCCTAAAAAATACAACAATAGGCCCAATCATACCCAAACTAGGTCGAACCTTCTTCAGCCGAACACCGGTGGTGGTGCCAACACTAACATACACCTTTTGGCATGGGTACCTCGTAACAAGGGCACCTCAATAGATATCCCTCCTCGCAATTAATTAAGTGGATTATAAAAAAAAATTTTTCATTATTTTACTTTTAGCATTGGGTGCCTTATAATAGTTTTCTTACTAATTTTTTCATGTTTTCTTTTTTTTTTTTTTCCTCTCCTTTTTTTTAAATTGCAAATTTTGTTACTTGAGCCCCTACCCCTTCAAATATGAATAACCATCATAGTGGGGAGATGGGGGGATTCATTCCTTCTCTCCTCTTATGCTCTAATTTTTTTCTCTTTAGACATGTTTTTCCATAGTCTGATATATACAATACATAACTCCCACTTTATAAACTTCAATATTATGTTATTCTAGATATGAAGTGTTTATTCTTTATCATGTTCCAGTGTTAGTCCACCAAAAGTGAAAAGTTATCCTTAGGTGTTCTCGGAAAATTTTAGTCTCTCAATTCCTTCTATATAGATTATGATTTCATTTGCTAAAAGAGGCTTGACAATATTTTGTATTTTTAAAGTATTCACCATTTATAAACTCCAGTGTTTTATTTATCAAGGGTACCAAACAAGATGTGATGTTGTGAGTGACACCCAAGATTTTTAATCTCTTTGGTGAGATTAAAGAAAATAGACCAATTTATGTCATTTGATTTTCAACATGATAGTAGAATTTGGTATTAACATTAGTGATACCAACACCAACATTGGCATCAAAGTCATTAGAATCATTTATTACTTATGAGATAAAAATTTTTTGTCTGTGTATTAAACTTTAAGAGAGAAGAGCTTGCTCAATAAAAACTTATGCATAAGTTTAGAGACTTACTATGTGTTGACATCATGTAAATCCTATAGTTTTGTGTGTGTGTGTGTGTTCATGTACAAACTTGACTAATATTCACAATCAATTAATTTGAAGTAATGAACAAACAATTTTTGTATAAGAGTAACTTAGATTTGTTAGAGTTTTCTCCTAAAGGAGATTAACTCATTCATATATCATTGAGATAAACTTAGAATCTTCATGATATTTTCCCTTAATTGAAATAAAATGCCTTAATTTTTTTAGACCTTTTGAGGCTTGCATATTTAAATACTTTTGAATGATATATCTCCTCTAAGGCTTTATCCTTCTGTGATTTTTAAGAATCATAGAAACTTGTCCTTTTTTAGGCTTTTTCACCTTCTAAATGATCTAACCTAAAAAGTTTGGCTTTAAGAGGATGATTAGTGATGAATTGAATTGAGTGAGCTTGTATGTAAGGTCCAAGTTACCAAGTATAGGGTATGATTGGCCATGCTATTTTTTTTCAATATGCGATACCTCAATTCAGCAACCTCTCAGCATTTTTCACATAATTGATGAATCATTGCTTCTCCCTTCTTCTCTAACTAGTAATAAGCTTATGGCATCCTCACTGCCTCCATGGTAGAATAGTAGGGCTTCCCTTGAGGTGGACTTTATAGTAGTGGAGGTGAAGATATGAGTTTTAGTTATTGGAAAGCTATGTTGCACTCCTCACTCCATGTGAAATTCTTGTCACTTCTAAGAAATTTGAAGGAAGAGTGAGCATCTTTCACCTAAAAACCAACCCAATGAGTTTCTGCACATACTGCATAGCCTCAATTGATGACTTCTTCAAGATTTCCTTAACTTTCTTGGCACTCACCTTGATTCCCTCTTGGGAAAAGACAACCCCAAGAACTTGCTAGAACCTACACCATAAGTATATTTTAGTAGGTTAAGCCTAATTTATAAATTTTTAATATGGTTAAGGTCTCTTTTAGGTTTTGAAGGTGTTGTTTTAGTGACTTTCTCTTTACTAGCATATTATCCATGTACACTTTATGTTTCTCCCTTTTTTCTCTCTATACTTTCTCTCTATACACTCAACTCAACATAATTTACTAAGTCGCTCCTCCATTCCTAGGCCTGAATAACATTACTTTATAGCAGTAGAGAACTTCCCCCATCATGAAGGATGTCTTCTTATAGCCATCAATAATGCATCAAAAAAGCTTATAAATGGGAAGCAAAGATCTAAGTTGACCAACGAGAGGATCTTAGGAAGTGAGTACCCAAATTTATGACCCACCAAGTTCAAATTATTGAGGCCTACACACATCCTTCATTTCTTGATTAAATTTGTACCACTACCATGTTGGAGATTCACCCTGGTACGACACTTCCCTAATGAAATCAATGCCTTGGAGTTTTTCAAACTTCCTGCTTGATGGAATCAACTAGGATTGCTACAATCATTCTAATTTTTTATTTTATTAGTGTAGCCACCTTCTTGAAATTAAGCCCTTGACATGTGACTTCAACATCTATCTCTGACATCTCAACTATAATCTAAGAAAAGAAGTTGACATCATATCTAAGAGCTTAGAAAATTTCAACACAATGTTATTATCTAAAGGATGAGCTTATTTGCAAGGTTCATCCTATGTTATCCACCACTATTGGGACATCTTCCACCTTCTATGTGGTCTTTTATCCAAGTCTCCTTTCCACTTCATGTTGCAACACCCCTTTATGTGAGCTCACCACTTTTTAAATATCCTTTTGATAAAAAGCTAACAACTATGTTAGGTTGCTCTTTGCTTTCATTTTCTAATCTTGTGTTATGAACTTGACTCTCCTATGGTAAATTGAGATGATCACCCTGAAAGTATTTATAAGTTGAAACCAAAATTTTGAATTATAAGTGGTATGCACATCTACCACTATGAAGTTGATCATTATCACCTATTGGCATTATCCCCCACATCAAATCACTAATAGGTAAATAACTCCATTTATATCTCATGCTCACTTAAGAAGCCATAGAGTAAACCTATGATAAAGGTGAATTAAGAAGCAAAAAAAGTTCATTTTATCAAAACTAGATTTAAAAATCATATTGATAGAGCTTTCTATTTTAATTTAAATGCTTGCAATCTAGTAATTAGTGACTAGCATGGTGACTAACACAACATAATTGAAGTGGTTCACACACATCGACCTTATTTCTTTGGTGAAGGTGATTAAAGTGCCTCATTAAATATCATTCAAGGCATAATATTTAATTTGACTTCTCTAGTATGGTGTCACTTAAAACTCACCTCCTGAGATGCCTTAATTGTATCTCCACTGAGGATGGCAGATTCTTCCCAGGTCATATGGATGGCACAATCAAGAATGGTCTCACCTTTAAGCACCTTGCCAACTCACTTGCATGGACCTTCTCACCTATGAATGCTTGTCAGGATAAATTATTTTACCTTTCCATGTTTTATTAAATCTTACATGAGGTTTTGAAGGTATCTGCACTCCTCCATATCATGCATATGGCTGTTTATGAAATGCAAAAAAATTTGACATGCCCATGTCATAAGAACCTTCCTTCATCAGTTTTATAAGCTTAAAAAAATTCTTGTTTTGAATGAGCTGCACCAACTTATCAAGGGTTACATGCATGGGAGTGATGGTTGGATATTGTTGAGTCAGGTGTACCCCCTCATGTGTATATGGGTGTGCTCCATATGGTGCTTCCTCTATTCATGAGGAAGGTGGTCTCATAATTCTTAGTGATCTAGCAAAAAGTGGAGCCATCTACTTGCAATGATGCATCAATTCGACCATGTGAATTGCCTCATATCAATATAATGTAATTTCTTCAAAGTTGGCAAAGAAATTTCAACACTTAAGTCCATCATTAACAGCTATTAGTGATGCTCTATACTTAGGGTTGGACCTTACCTAGTATGACACCAAGTGAAGCATCTTAAACTTAATGAGTCTTTTCATCTTCGATCTTGCTAGAAATACATTGGTCAGCTCTAGCTCCCTCCTTTACTAGGCAAAGGGACTTATTCATCATCACTGGTGTGACTATGGATATGGTAGGCTATAGGTGTTGAAGTTAGAGCCTTGTTGTCAATCTAGCTTTAACGGGTTATTAAGTCAAAGGATCATTTAAGAGTACTTTCTCTTGGGCATTTTTCTACACTCATGTCACCATGACTTGGATCATATGTGTGATTCTCTCTTATATCTCCATCAAATCATTGTGGGTGTAAAATTTTTAGTTCTTCATGTTTAGTAATGACTCCTAGTTATATTTTCCTTCACATAATACTTGTCTTTTAGTCCCTATCATCAATTCAAGCTCACTGCATCTTAGAAGGTATTAGACCTAAATTTGTTTTTGAGTGACACATGAGCATACTAGCAAGTGTAGTAAGTTAAATGTGAAAATAGATAAATGAAATCATCAAGAATAAAGAGAATGAGAGAAGTTAAGAGATCTCTGTGATTGGTAAAAATGGCATGAAGTCTAAAATATGCCTCTTAATCACTTATTTATTAGGTTTATAGGGCTATCAAAAAGGTTATACATAGATAAAATTAAAAAATAATACATAAATTAATAGGCGCAAACTAACACATTTATGTAAACTAAGCTGAAGGGCACACACATAGCCCCCTACCTTGAATGTGGCTCTTTGCCCTTCACATGGCTTAAATAAGGGTTTGATGAGTACCTCAGGCTCAGGGTGAGTTCCTTGGGCAAGTATTTAGAAATGAGTGTTTGCGATGAGTCCATGAAGGCAAGTCCCTCAGATGAATATACTTATGAGCAGAGCATGAATATAATTGAAAGAGTCATGACTGTGGGCTCTGTTGATTTTTTTCTTTCTATATCCTGGATTAAGGACATTAACAAAAGATAGATAAATTTTATTGATGACAACTAATAAAAGGAGCGTATCCTCTTAAGTTAAGTGGCCCATGGAGTGAAGGTCTTAAATGTAAGTCCTTTGGACAAACTCACTAGCAATAAGTATATCCTTGACCTAAACCTTTGAGGCTAAGATCATATGACATGAGTTCCATTGGAAAAAATGTATGCTTGTTCATAGAATGGTGTTGGCAATAGTCCCCCATGTCAAGGCTTATTTTAGGCACATATTAATTTGAGAGAGTGTCAACCTTAGCTACACCTCTTCGGAAAGTATCGCTCTTGGTTGGGACCCTTAGATATCTATTTGTGACCTACATGTGTATGTTTGGACATATATATTCAACTTCAAATAAAAATAATAATTCAAAAACTATAAATTGAAGAGGGGTCAAACTTGCTAAAAAATCTTTAAAGCCATTATAACTAGTTGATAAAAATTAGAAGGCTAGAAATTGATCTATATTGACCCAAACCAGTTCATCAAAAATTAGGCCATTTTAATAGTTCTCCAGTTAGACTGTTGTTTTGTCATTTCTAATTAGTTTAGTGTATAAGTGATTTTTGGATTAGACTAAACTGGCATAAGGACCAGTTTGCAGTTTAATCAGTCGGACTACCAACCTTAAATATATTTTATCATTTATTTTGTATATCTTAAATCTTATATATCATGTATCATGTATTATTTACCTATATCAGTCTCATCAGTCAATATCATTAGCCGTGTGGGTAATCTCGCATAAATTAATCTCATCAATCCTAGGGTCAACCCAATCGGAATCAACCTCATCATTCTTCGGTCTCATCATTTGTATTAGTCATATAAACATGAATCAGTCTCATCAATCATATCAATCTTATATAAAGGAATTGTTTTAATCAATCGTATCAATCTTGTAAACAGAAATCAATCTCATCAATCTTATAAAAAATTATTAAGTAGTCTAATCAATCATATCAATCATGTAAACACGAATCAATCTTATTAGTTATATGTTTAACCCACAGGAATTAGTTGCCTCAAACCTGTGGTCAAACCTTATTGCCTTCCCAAACATGCAACTCATATATAATCTAATAACGATTATATATATATATATATATATATAAGGTCATTCTCATAGCATGTAAATCCATCAAGTGTACATATCAAAATACATGTAGTATGCCAAAATGCATGTTATGTCAAATGAACAAATGTATATTATATATTTCATGCTCAAATTTAGAATGTTGAGTCCTAATCATTTTATGTTTTTTATTTCTCTATTCTTTTCAAATAAAATGACATATATGTAAAACTAATTGATGAAATTTAATATAAGCCTTTTAAAATGTTCATGATGATGCTATCTACCACATATCAAAAGTTATATGGTGAGAACAAGCTAAATTAAGAGATAATGCTTTAATTGTCAATTGTAGGAGAGAGAAAATAAATAAAACTCAAAATCATTAAATATAGAAGTAGGGTTAAGGTTGTGACCAAAGAAACTTTTATACTAGTGCGTCAAAAATTACCAGCCCAAACCCTACTTCTTCCTTTTCTCTTGTCCTTATCTCTCACCTTTTTCTCTCGTCTCTCCCTCTCCTATTTCACCTAACATGCAAAAAGAATGGGGGAAAGGTCTTCGGTGAAGATTTTAATATAAATGGATTTAATATTTTATTAAAAATAATTTTCCTTGTTCAATGCCGCAACACCTAAAACGTCAACATTGCAGTGCACACTCAAACCCCTTGTAAACCTGAGAGTTTGGCATCGTAGCACTTTGCAGGCACTATGCCTTGCCAGCGCTCTATGTAAAAAAATTTTCACGTTTACAAAAAATTTCAATGAAAACTAATTTTGAGAGTTATTACAAACACTAGTCCTCTGCCTCTAATGTGGCTCTTTTCTCTTTGACATGGCTTCGAGAAAGCCTCCAGAGTAACTTGGGCTCAGAGTGGAGTTTCTTGGCTTAAAGTCTTTAGGGAGTGAGTGCTTGATGGGAGTTTATGAAGGGAAGTCTCTCGAGATAGGTAGCAGTCAACTTAGATGAATGTGCTATGAACAGAGGATGAATATAGTCAAGAGAGTCATGATTGTGGGCTCTATTGTATGTACTTTTTATTCTGGAATGAAAGACATCGATAGAAGGCATATATCTTTAGTAGATGTCAACTAGTAAGATGAACAGACCCTCGTAAGGTGAGTGCTCCTTTGGATTGAAGGCCTTCCTAGCAAGTCCTTAGGCCACATATTACTTTGAGTTGAGTGTTCCCACTTAGCTACACCCCCCTAAAGCAAGTATCTCTCATGGTTGCACCACTTACATACCTATGGTGACCCTACACGGAGCATGTATGACACACCACACACACACACAACACACACACACACACACACACACACACACACACACACAACCATATATATTATATTATATTATATAACTTAAAATAGCAATATTAATTCAAGAAACTTAAATTGAAAAGGGTCAAACTTGTTAAAAAAGCCTTTAAACCTATTATAATTAGTTCATAAAAACTAGAAGGCTAAAATTTGATCTATATCGAGCCAACCAGTTCATAAAATTTTGGACCAGTTTACCAATTCTCTAGTTCGACCATCAGTTCTAGCAATTTTGATTGGTGTTGTGTAAAATCAATTTTTGAATTAAATCAAGTCTGCCTAAGGACCAGTTCACGGTTTAACCGATCAGATCGGCTGACCTGCTTCATTTTTAATGTGTTATTCATCTACTTATTTCAAAATAAAATTCCTTAATGGAAACTCTCAAATGTTCGTGAGAATTTTAAATTTTATAGGAAGGTGATTTTTTTGTTTATAGTTTTAAAATTAGCTTGCATTTTTAATGCAGTAATATTCATCTAAATTTTGTTTACATGCATACACCTAGATTATTAATATATAATATTTTTCTTTATAGCGCTATTTTTTTCTTTTAGTTTCATAGTAAAAAATTGACAAAAATTAAACCTAACTAAAATCTAAATATTTATTCTTTGCTTTAGAAAAATTTTGTTTGGTTTAATGACATTAATAACTTGATTCCATAAATTGACAAATCACTAATTAATAGTTTCCATGACAAAGTTATAAGCATGTTCATGAAGAATAAGGCTTAGGCTTCGTTTGGGACAGCTTTTTTTCTGCTTCTTAAAGTAGCTTTCTAGTACAAATTTAAAAAATTTATACTAAAAAACTGCTTTAAGAAGTAGAAAGAAAGTCGTCCCAAACGAAGCCTTAGTTTGGGACAGCTTTCTTACTATTTCTTAAAGCAGATTTGTTACTAGAAATTTGTTTTAAAAAACAGCAAGAAAGCCGTCCCAAACGGATCATAAAACATCAAACATGCCTAGAATTATATTATGCCATTAGTTGACAACATAAAAATTTTCAATTATAATTTTATTTCCTTATATTTAAAGTCCTGTAGACAAACAAGCATATTTTAAAGCTAATAATTAAGCTCATATCTATCAGAAAATCGTCGTTGACCTCAGCTCCTGTAAGCTGTATAGAACAAGCTTCATCTATTTAAAATTACATAACGTTAATGGTAAGAAGGAATAAGCAAGAAAGTATAGGGGAGAATGAAATGAATGTGCCTTTAGACATTCCCTTCTTTCTTTATTCAAAAATTTTATCAATCTAACGTTAGTTCAAGGAACATGTCGGTTCTTTAGCTCCATAAAAGTTGACAATAACTTTTGACAAAGAGAGGCAATACTATATACAAATCTGCACTTTGTTCTCCCCACGAGGCCACGAGTAATGTTGCAGGGAATCCAATAGCCTCGAGAAATGATACAAATTCAGCCTGAAAAAGTCCATGGCTGAAATGGAATATTATAGTACTTGTCTGCTTTGCACGCTAAGGGCATCTCCAACCGAACTCCATAATTTTATTTGGCCTCCACGAATTTCTCCAATCGAAGGGCAAAAGACATTTTTGATGGAAACAGAGAAAGCGGAGGGGAGATAGGATAGTGAGTGTGGTTGAGAAAGAATATTCTCTTTTGTGTTGAGAAACGGAATTTGATTGGAGATGAATTCCTGCATTTTGGAGTGGAAAATATGTTTTTCGATTGGAGTTGACGACCGAGCTCAATGTTGTCGTGGACTTGGTCTTGGATTTGGAGGCTTGTCCTTCATGCACCTGGCTAGATTTGTGAACAAAAATATTTCATAGAGACTCAACCTCTTTTAGCTTCAAGGATAAGAGAAGACTTCGGGTCTGTTTGTAACAGCTTTTTCACTATTTTGCTTCCTTGAAAACAGCTATAATTTCTTTTGGCTACTATTTTTTCTTGATTTATGACTGCTTTCAATAGTTCTTGCAGTGGAAAGCTGCTTTTAATAATTAAAATAGCTATAATGTTTTTTTGAATCAACTTTATAAAACACAGCTGTTATCCCAAACAGTTCCTTCATTTGTTTCATTGGTGTTACATCTGGGCAAAGTTCTTGCAGGGAAATTTGTTTTGTAAGAAACAAAATTGTTTAGAAGTCAGATTTATCTGATAAACTGGTGGGTCTCATGTGGCCTTGGCAGCTCTTAGCTTATAATTATCCAAATGACCTGCACTTTATGAGACATAATTACTCATTCCTGAAAGCTTCGCTACTGTGTATGATAAACTATTTTATTAGTCCCACTTTAAATTTTGATTCTTTTATTAAATTAATGCATATGCTTCACACAACCGGTAAGGCCCCCCATCATATAGCTTCATGCATTATTTATGTAAATTTAATACTAGAAAAGTCGAGTAATGAATTTACTTTAGGTCATAATTATTTTTTTTTTCATAGTTAAAAGAAAATAAATGTTGCCAATTTATGCATCATTAGTTTGTATACTTTTAATTTACGTTATATTACGAAGATATTGATTCAAAAAACTACTAAAGGCCTAACTCGCATTTTATATACCACAAGTCTAGTTGTGAAATCAGGGCATGGCTGAGGAGAGATTATCGAAGTCTGGATGTAAAGTTACGTCCGGACTGTGAGTGTGTACATATTGTGCATAAAATTATATAATTTTAGAATCTCTTCTCTCTTTAAATCACTGGCTATGTTTTATAATAGTCTTAAAACTGCTCGAAGAATTTTTTATGGCATTTAGAAGCGCCCCTAAATCCCTCAAAAACCGCCATGAAAGCTTTTTAATGGCACATTCATATTTTTTCTATGCTTGCATTCTGCATTTATAGCCAAGTTGGGCTTACTCATCAAATTATTAAGATGCTTTAGCAAGAGTGACTCGCCTCAAATTGGTGATTAATTCGTCCTAGGCAGAGGAGTCACTTGCCCTATCATTAGGGGCACTCATCTCAGGTAGAGGGTTTAGTAGCCCGATCAACAAGAGATACTGACACATGTTTATTTGTGAATGATGATCTTGTCTACTCGGCTAGCATCTCACCCAAAAAAAATCTCCAAAGGCATACCAAAGATTTGCTAGAGGTAGATTTTTTTTTTTTTGGATAAAATTCACAGAGAAGCATACACATTAATTTAAAAAAGGATTATAAATCCTTAATGATTCATCAGTTCTCTAAAAATATAATATTTGAAGCAAAACCTATGAGCTAATGAATAATCCTATTGCAGGCAAAGAAAAACCAAAAACCACCAAGATAGACTCCAACAGGAAAACAAAAAAAAAACAAGGACACTCAAAAATAGGACCACCAAAACAGCAAAATGATCCAACCAGCAAAGAGAGTAAAAAGCCTCCCCTACCTGCCAGCTTAACCTGCAAAAAAGAGGAAGAGGAAAGACAACATAATAAAAGGGACAATCGCAACAATAGCCGACAACCAACAACACAACCCTAATAGCCACACCAAACACCAAACAAGCCATGAAACAGACCAATAGCCCCGTCCTGCAAGATCGACCAACCATTCCCAAACTAGAGAAAGGGGACCAATAGCACAACAGATCCAGACAAAAACACCAAAACCAGCCACAGACAGCAACGGCAAACCAAACAACTTACTTTCTTTTAGTTTTTCTCCTACCTCGTTTTCCACCTCTATGGAAAAAAACATTTTCAACGATGTGAGCAACATTCAAGCTACACATTTCCTGGAAATCATCCACCGGAGCATCCAATTATTCCCCAATACCCTCACCTGGTGAGGAAGTTGGCCCCTCCATCCAATCAAAGTGATCCAAAGAAGTATCCTTGAGGTTTAAGAACAATTGAGCTTTCAAAGCATCGTTTGAAATAAAAGAAATCGGAACATCTATAAATGCTCATATCCACAGATTTATATTGAACTACTAGAAATCAGAACATCGTTTTCTAGAGGTATATATACAAGTGCGCCTTCAAGAATCATATCAGCGGGTTTATATGAGACATCACATATTTTTTAATAGTCCCATAGGTGTAGATTCTCTTATTGGCCGAGATCCTATAAATATAGGATCAAGGGAAAATTTTTTCAAACAACATGTTTTATATTAACTACTCATTCTTTTTTGTGTTGGCAATAAATATATAAAGCTTTTCGTTATAACTCTTTTTCAATTTCAACCTCATTTCTTTGTCTCTCCACCTTATTCTCTACCCTGACCTTACTATTTTTGTGTGTAGGATTCCAGGACCCTACTAGCCTTGCAACTAGGGTTTGGATGTTGCCCACAAATAAAATTATACTCAATATTCACTTAGGTGCAATGAGAGTGGATTGATGCCAAGAATCTGAAGCCAAGCACTATGAAAGGCAAAGCAGCCCGATAGAACTTCATCCATGAACATTAAAAATTAGAAGTCTAAGACTAGCAAAAGGCTTGTTGAATTAAAAGAAAGGATCACGATGATAATATAAGGTGCCTTTAAGAAAGCTTATAGTAGCAGTTATCACTAACCCTAATAGCCAACAATTAGATAGAAGGTATTATGAATGATACATGAAGCTCTATCAACATAATTTTCAATAAAGTATTTAATAAGATGAATTTGAGTGCAACTCATATAACCCTAACTATAGACCCATTACTTATTTTTTTTGGCAATTGAAGAGAGATATAAGTGTGATCATTATGCATATCATATTAGGATATGGAGAACTCAAATACATTTCCAAGGACAACTTTATCATAATGGATGACCCCACAACCTACCAAAATATTTTTGGGCAACCACTCCTAAATACTTTTATAGTTATGGTCTCCACTTTTTATGTTGTAATGAAATTCTCAATTGGATGGAAAGAAATCACAATTAAGGGAGATTTGATGTAATAAAAATACTATTATCCAAAATATTTTGAGAGTATATAGGAGGAGAAATTACTAAAAGAATTAGATATGAGTGGTTATTGAAAACTTCAAAAGTGGTAGAGGAAGTTTTTATTGTCAAAGGTATCCTAGATTGAACTCTCAATATTAGCACTTCATTTATCCTTATGATCTAGGAAAAACTCATCCAAACTCTTAGAGAAGATTATAAAGTGGTTTTCTAGAAAACTAATGAAATGATAGTGGTAGACATTAGCATCGTATACCACAAGCTGAATGTGAGGATAGATGCTGAGCCTGTTAAGAAAAAAATTAGGAAGCTATTAACCATGATGGTTGAACCCCAATAGCAATAGGTCCAAAAACTCCTTGAGATTGAGTTTATAAAAAAAAAAAATAATACTTGATTGGATCTCCATTAAAGTGTTGGTGCAAAAGGTAAGTGACAAATGGAGGATGTCTATTACTTCATCAACCTAAACTCAACATGCCCCAAGAATGCTAAATATTTCTTAGAATTAATGTACTAGTCAACTTGATAGTCAACTTCCCACTTATGAGTTTTCTTGATGCATTTTTTAGCAATCATCAAATCAAGATGTATTTAGTTGGCTATGAGAAGATAGCTGTCATAATCTTGGAAGGAAGGAAGGTCTATTCTATTATAAAATGATACTATTTTTCTTTAAAATGTAGGTTCCATGTAATAATGAATGATGAATAATATATTCAAAAGGCCAAAAGTTTGTAGAAGTATACATCTATGACCTGTTGGTGCTAAGAATAACCCCTTAGTAGAACTTCAAAGACTTAAGGGAAATTGTTGCCACACTAAAATGTTACACTACACACCTCATCTTTGAAACATATTTTTTCAAGTTAGATCTATAAACATCATGGGGTTCTTACTTACCCTAGAATACGTAAAGGTGATTCTAAATAAAGTCAAGATGATTTTTGAGATCCTTCCCCAAGAATAGCAAAGGATGTGTATCAAGTGACCAAGAAAGTTATCAGGATCAATCTTTTCAAACTGAAGTCAGATGAAGTATGCATGCACTTTTTTAAAATTTTAAGTAGTGCCAAATATTTTACATGGAGTGAAGAATGCAAAGTCATTTTTCAAAAGCTGAAGTCACTTTTTTCCTCAACCCCACTACAATAAAATTCTCAACTTGGAAAAGAATTATTTTAAAATCTTAGAGTTAAGGAAGATAATATAACTTATATCCTAGTCTAAAAAGAAGCGAGAAAATAATAGTTGATATATTGAGTAAGAAAAATCCTTTGAGAAGACAGGTTGAGGTACCCAACCATAAAAAAAAATTTCAATGAAAGTTATCATTACAACTTGATCATTCTAAACCTACTTTGAACCTCATCTAATCTAATTCATCACTGACCACCCATTTGAAACCATACTTATCAAGCACACTCATTGGGGAAAGGTTACTTAAGTGGGCTATAGAATTGAGTGAATTCTAAATAACTTATATAGCAATAATGGATATCAAAGCTTTAGAACTACCTAAATTTTTAATCCACTTCTCTCTCCCTAATTCTAAATATGAAATGAAGGGTACGGTGACCAATTATCAATGTTATACATCAATGGAGCTTTAGGAAAGCAAAGAGTTGGGATTGATATGGTTTTGAGGATTATGGTAGAAACCATACTAATTCATGCAATAAAAATCAAGTTTAAGTCACTAACAGCTAGGTTGAGTATGAAGCTCTAATCATAGGGTTAAAGTTTGTAGCTTGAGGTGGAGCCAAACATTTAGCCATATTATGAAATCATAGCTTATAGCAAATTAAGTCAATGAGTAATATAAAGTACTAGGAAAATCTTCCAAAGATGTCCCTTTAAAGTGAAGGCATGGATCAACAAATTTGAATGCTTTTAAATATATATTATTCTAATGGAGAAGAGCCAACATGCCGACATACTTTCTAAGATACGGAAACTTGATGAGTGATCATCCTTTGAACTATCACATCCCAATATTGATGAAGTGCAAATAATAAGAATCAAAAGAGAAGCCTCAATGAGTTGGGTAGATTCATACATCAAATATCTAAAGTTTCAAGAGATTAAATACATTGTGACTTACTCATAAAGAGTAAAGATTAAGGCCACCAGCAGGTGTGTGGATCAAAAGGTTTGTATAATAACGAAGGATATAATAGTAGGTTAACCTTTGTTGACCCAAGCTATATCTAATAAGAGTTTTGAGTTTTTTTCTATTTATATTAATTTTTATATATATAAAAGAATTTTTTCCATTTCATTTTAGTTTGTATACATATGTGGGCTGAATTAAGAAGTAAGAAAACCAAATAATAGGAATTTTTTTGGGAGCACTGTAGTACTATGATAGCAACACTAATCTTTCAATTTGATAGGTCAAGTGGTGCTAGAGGTAGAACTTTGGTGTTATAATATTTATCTAGGAATGTTACAGTGCCAGGGGGATTGGCATCGCATAAATAAAAAATAATTTTCATATAAATAACTAAAATCACTAACTTAAAAATCATATTCACGCTATTCCCTTCACATGTGAAGAAGAAAGAAGAGAAAGAGAGAGGGAGATAAAAACAAAGATGAGAATCAGGAGCCTTTAAGTTATATTCATCCATCAAACCTATTTAAGAAATTGTTCATCTAGTGGTAGGATACATTTCCCCTACTTGTAGACTTTAATTTTTTGGTGTTTGAATGGGTAAATTTCAAGTTTTGTGTGATTTCCTAAATTTGGTAAACTTTTTATATATAACTTTGATATGTTATATGATAGAATATTCTAAACATATATATAGTCAAAATGTAAAATTTTACTAGTTGTTTTAATATATTATATAATATATATTTATATTATATATAGTTATATAATAGATAATATATATATATATATATATATATATATAAGTTTTTATACAGTATAATGCCCTCTTTGTAAGTTAATGTAGTACAGTAGATGCTAAAAATGATAATATATTGCATTCTGTGACACCTATAGGTCAACATTCAGTTCTACTAGTTCTGACCTCATTGAAAAAGATAAGGCTTTGAACTTTTGAGTTTTTAAGTATTTTTCATATCTTTGGAAATTATTTTTAATGCATGAAAATTGATTGGGTGTGCTCTAGAATGTATCCCAAGTGTTGCGTCTGAATTTGCAAAATTTGTTAATGTCACTTTGGCGACACAATGGTGGTCGGTGTTTGAGCCAACAGCACTGTACAACAGCCAATGTAATAGAAAAGTTGGACATTGTGGTGCTAGCTCTCAGGTTTACTTAAGATTTTTTTGAGTGCTCACATGCTCTGATTTCAGTGTTGTTAGCGATAAGAACATTATGAACTTAGTAATATATAAACTTTTCCATTTAAATCTGAATAATTTTCATTCCAGTCAGCCGTCAGGTAGAAAGAGAAGAAAGAGAGAATTAGAGAGAGAAAATTGCATTTTTGACCCCTAACTTTTGGGCCATTTTCAGCATCAGCCTGGTAGGAAAGTTTCCAGATCAAGGAGTCACATATGCCTATATCTCAATTTTTCAAATAATCAAAAAAAATTTCAAATTTTTTTGATTAAAATTGTATTTTGTTAGTTGAAAATTATTATAACTTTACACGTGTAAAACTTTTTTACAGCATAACTTTTTATATATTATAAAGAAAATGATTTGAATATTTCTAAAAATTTATACCGAGTGTTTTGGAATTTATATAATTTTAATATAAAGAAAATAATATGGAAACTAAAAAAATAACATTTTTTAATAAATATCTTGAAATAGTGTTTTACAATATTCCTTTATGTAATTTGTTATGTTTTGAATTGTAAAAATTACTCAAGAGGTTCAATTATCTACTCTTATACATTATGGTGCAATTCTGACATGTATTAATATTGCTTTAACTATTATAATGCGATGAAATATATATTTATGTGATGAAATATATATATACTATATATAGTATTATACTATATAATATATACTATATTATATATAATATTATAATTATATATATTATATATATACTAATATATCATATACTATATTATATATTCAATCATAGCTATGAGTTATAAGGGGAAAGAATCCTTTGATATTCTATTTGTATCATAAATTATTGAGATGCCTATAAGGCATATTTTGGTGGATATAAGTCATATTATGGTGCCTACGGGCATGTTCTAATGCTATAAGAACAAAAGAGAGACATAAGTGGCCAAAATCCTTTGAGATTCTATATGGGATCAAAATATAATATGAATTACAATGTGATATAATTGTTGTATGATTTATTTGTTGAGCATTTATGTAATATAAATTTGATAATTGTTATGATTTTATTTTCTTTCCCAGTATAATTAGTGATTTATTTAACTATTTTTAAACATTCACTAAAATATTAATAAAACAGAATTTAAAATTTTAGATTGGCTTATGTGATTTACTGAACTATTGTAGCTCACTACTGGTTGCTTATTATTTTTAGGGTTTAAAAAAGGTAAGTAGGTTGTTGACTAGTAGTTCAAAATCATTTGAGTTGATAGGTATTTTGCTTTTATTTTTTTCACACTCATGTCTACTTAAATTTTTAGTTCTGTAGCTCTTGCCTATAGTCATGTATTGTAATACAGATATTTATTTTAATAAAATGAAAGAAACTTTATGGATGAGTTTATTTTTATTATTTGGATATTTTAATAGCTCTATTGTTTGTAGTTTTATTTGAAATGAAATTGGATGGTACTACGAACATTCTAAAACTTGATCTTGGAAATTGTCTATCACAGCTCAACAAGATGGGATTCATCCTAATCGAGTTGGCTTATGATAAGCTTTTGTGATATCAAAGCATTAGTTTTGGAAATAGATCATAAAACGGACTTATAGGAAATGATTTATAAGTTGAGTGGGGTAGTTTTGTGTTTGTTTTAGTGTTCATTATTATTTTTTTTATATGCATGTGTGTTTAATTATATATTATATGTGAGTATGGATCCTCCAAACTCAAATATGATAGATGAGCGAAGTGCTAGTTAGGTAGCTCCTACACAGTACCGCTCTGACATTGTTTCAAACATAGTTTTATAATTTATTACTCTGATAGCCCAGAAAATAAGTGAGGCACAAAACAAGGTTCCTACTATTAACCTGATGAGGTAGATAGACATCTATAAATGTTTTTGAGATTGAATCCTCTAAGGTTTGAGGGTATCTTTTAGTCTAGCGTAATAGAGGATTTGTTAAGGAGACTTCAAAAGGATGTAGAGTCCTCCTGAGAGGAAAGTACCCTTAATAATCTTTCTGTCATATGGAGAGGTAGAGCATTGGTGGATGGGCCAATAGGAGGAGAAATTTCAAGGGAGATTGAATTCTTTGATTACTTGGGAGGGGTTAATTAATGTGTTTAGAACTTGGTTTGTTCCACCTTTTACATGACAAAAAAATAAAGGAAACTTTTATGAGGCTAATTCAGGGGAGCATGACAGTTATGTAGTATGAAGAAGAGTTTACTACTTTTGGCTAGATATGCTCCGCAGGTGGTTTGTACTCCCATAGAGAAGTGCTATAGAATTCTGAGAGAACTTTGTGACAGTGTGAGACAACTAGGGCTGCAAATGAATCAAACCGAGCTGAGCTTCATTATATTTGAGTTCAAACCCATTTGCTAAAACCATGCTCAAGCTTGACTCGAAGCTCGTTGAGCTTCTTGGACAGATGTTTGAGCTCAAGATCGCTTAAAATTCCCATGTTTGATCTTGGTTCATGTTCAGATTTGAGCTCATTAAATTTTGCTTGTCGAGCCTCTTATCGAGAGGCTCATTTAGTCAAACGAGCTGATCTGCCCGTAATTCTCAAAATATATATTTTTTATTGAAATTGGCCCGAGTAGCTCGTCGTCACCCCTGCTATGAGAGAAGCCAGCTTAGCCCACCAGCTGCCTACTGTTCAACAAATGTGTTAAAGCTGCATTTATTTTTATCTAGCAAAATCCCTCTTGTCTAGGCAGTGTGGGACTAAAGCCCACAATTTTTTTTGGTTTTCCTATGGCCACGGAGGAGAAGGAGAGGCAAGCGTAGGAGGATTAAAACAGAGAGAGAGAGAGAGAGAGAGAGAGAGAGAGAGAGAGAGAGAGAGAGAGAGGCAGGGAGGTGGGAGTTAAAAAAAAGTATTAGGGTATTTATTAAATGTATTATCTAAATTTATTATTTAGATAACATTATTTAGGATATCTCTTAACATTATTAAATAGCTTATCTAGAAAATAATTATTAAAATAATTAATATACATATATTATTTAAATAATGTTATTGAATAGATTTAATATTTATTTTTAATTAAATAAGGCATGATTGAGCTTTTTAACAAGCATGTTCACGAGCTCTAAATGATGTTGTTCGTGAACATAAATGAGCTGAACTACAAGTTGATCAAGATTGTTTATTTAGCTATTGAGTATTATCAAACTTGTTCAAGCTTGTTCGTTTACCTTATCAAACAAACATAAATGAGCTCTTTTCGAGCTGAGCCATAAGTAGCTCATCGATTTCTTGGTTCATTTGCACCCCTAGATACAACTGTTAGTAATATTTCACTTCTCTTATTTCTATGAGCTTATGGAGAGAGATTATTTGATATATAATTATCTGATAGCTACTCATCAGAGATGGATTACTAGTAGAAGAGATTTAGTGGTGAGACTTCTAATAGTGATTTTTATAAGAAGAAGAGCATAATTATACCTAAAGAGTCCAGGAAATATGGATAGCCTATGTAATAACTCGTATCATGAATAATTGAATAATAGCTCTATTATTAAGAACATTTTTGAATAATTGAATGACATAGCATGTCATACATAATTGAATGACATGTGATAGAAAGAACTGCATGACAGTATGATTTTTTATGAGTTTTGATTCGTGATTTATATTGAATAGATTTGAGTTTTAATTTTACAAATTTTTTTGAAATTAATTTTGTGCCTAATGTTGCGTATCTATTTTCAGAAATAGAATTTTGATGATTGCATACACTTCTGTTTTACTACGACTGCCTTGCCTACTAACATTTTAGGTCAACAAGATCAAGACTGTAATTTGAACCAGCTCAAGATTGGGTAGACTAGGTCTGAGTCAGTTTGTAAACCATTTTCTTTCTTGAGTCTATTTATAATAAATGTGGTTCCTGATGCTAAGTAACCTTGTACACACACACTTAGGGGATCTTTTTTTTTTGGTCTAACTTAAAGTTCTCTTTTTTGAGTACATCGGCCAGGCCAATTTTCATATCGTCCTGGACGATCAGACTAAAAATAGAAACCCTAATTAGGGCATCCTTGTTAAGGCAGCCGTCATTAAGCACATCATCTGAGATGATGTTTGTATTGCCCCGGACGATATGCTCAAATAAAAAAAAAATAGCTGTCAGATCTATTTAGGTATTATTTATTTTTGGACATGGTCCTGGACGATGCATATAATTATGCCAAAATTAATCTAGTAATTAAGGAAAATAATTAATGCTTGCTTGATACAATCAAATCGTCCTGGATGATCGCAGGATCGGCCGGAACGATCAGTTCAAAATACCTTAGTTGCTCCTAGACGATCAACATAGGATAGCTTTTATTCAGAGCAATGCTCTGAACAATTTTCACGGATTTATACTAATCATCCAGGATGATTGTGAGATCGTCCTAGACAATTAAGCTAATTTTTTATCATTTAGACATCCCTTCAGAGCGATTGTCTGGATGATATTCAAGAAATTATACTGATAATCCAGGATGATCTTATATCAGCCTGGACGATATGACCAAAATTCTTCTGACCATCCCAAACCGATCGAGCTGATTGAGTGAAATTTATGCTGATCGGCCTGGACGATAAAGTCGATTTGTATAAAATAAAAGTTATTCCAAAGCTCTTCTATTTAAGAGCTCTTGTTCTACCCTTCAGCAAATCTTTTGTGAGGGAGAGCAAAGGAGAGAGAGAGGATCTTGTAAGGGGGAGTTTATGAGGGAGTTTATAAAGGTTGCTCCAAGAAACGATCTGTCATCATCTTTTCCAATCATCGTCCTTAGTTCCTTGGGGATTATAGAGAGGAAAACTTCAGCATCTGATCAAGGTTCTCTGCCTACTTCAGGAGGAAGCAAAAAAATTCACTACAGATTTGCTATAGAGAGGAAATCTTCAGCATCCAAAATTCGGCGGTTTTTTCCGACGGTTACTATAGATTAACCGGCAATTTTATGGATTACCGGCGGCTTTGCGGTGATATTCCAGCTGCTGGAAAAAATCGCGTAGGAAACATGTACCGGTGGTTCTGTGCCGGCGGTTCTGTACCGGCGGTTTATGTTGGCGGCGGTTTTCCGGCGGCTCATACCGCCAGTGACAACCGGATTTGGAACCGGCAGTTTTCCTGCCGTTACGCCACCGGTTATCTGACCAATGGCTGACCGGCGATCATATTACCGACGGTCTTTCGACGGTTAAAGCGGGCGTCGTTTGTTTCTTAAATCGCCGGTAAGCGCCGGTAGACCGCCGGTTCATTTACCGGTGGTTACAGCAGTGTACACCGCCGGACGTCCACCGTAACACCGCCAGTGGCCATCGGTAACCGCTGGTTTATTACCAGCGGTGTAATGCCATTACCGGCGGCTTGGCATTGGCCATTTAGTATCGTAGTTTTCGGCAGCCAAACTGCTGGTTGGCCGCCAGAAACCTGTAGCACCTGCAAAAAAAAATTGACAGCATCCCCTTTATTTGAGGGAGATTCACCCTAAAGTCTAAACCTGCAGAAAGAGCAAGATATTTTGGGCAACACGCCGCTATATTCATCAGAACCATAAATTATAAATACAATCACAAGCTCATCATAAGATTACAATCACAAGTTCAGAAGTAAGTTCATGATAAGGTTATAGTCACAAGTTCACAAGTTCTAATTAATACAATCATCAAACATAAAAAATATCTAATCCACATCTGTATCCTCACTGTCTGCAGATGACTGCTCCTATTGGTCCTTCTTCCTCTGTTTTTCAGCTCTGTAGGATTGCAACTCTGCTTGCATTTCATTATGAACTTTTCTCATTTCTTCAATCTATCTAGATTGAACCCTTTTCATCTCTTCAATCTCTCTAGTAAGCACTGCAACCCTCTCACTTACAGATTCTTCAGCTCCACTTGGATCATGAAATGCAGAGGTGGATGAATTGCCTTCAATAGCATAAGCCTGTGAACACATGCCATATGCCCTTCCCCTCTGTCTTCCACCAACAACATCTGACCATGTATGATACTCAGAAATGTGGGTCGATCCTGAAGATGATCCCTCGCCTGTGGACTGCTGACTTTCTCTAGCTCCTACAAAATCATCCTGTGAGTTACAATTAGTTTTATTAAAATAAATTTTTATTCTAAAACTCTAAAAAATTTTACTCACATGAGCCTTCTTAGCCTTCTCATCAACCCACTGATGGTCAGCTTATGTTGATGAGTTCTTGTATGCAACTCCAACGGTGTTGGCTCCCGACCAAGAAACTCTTTCTGAAAATTTAAGGCTTAGTTATAATAACATAAATATATGTAATAAACTAATTCAAAACACTTACGAGGCGACGCCTATGTTCCGTATGAGGTACAGATCCACCAGTATGAAGAGAGCTTCCTAAACCGCCACAGTCAGAGGCTATGTTTTGTTTATACTGCTCTCTCATTTTCATAAACTCAGGGGTAGCCCAAGCACTACTCAAATCAGCCCAAACGCCCTCTCCAATCCAATTAGGATGCTGTCCGGACTTTCTAATGTCCGTGAACATGTCTCTGAGACGGGTCGCTCCTCTCCTCTCAAAATTTGATCTGATCCTCGTGCTGTACTCAGGCAACCACCTAAATTCTTTCTGTAAAAATTTAGGCAATATCAAAAAGATTAGTACAAATTAAATCATATATTTGAAATCATACAAAAAAAAAACATACCTGAAATTCTCCAAATCACATATCTCTTACCGGCTTTGGGATCTTCTTCCAGGATAAGTAAGGAGCATCATATTTATTCTTTATTATATCCCGGATCATATGTATAG